>NC_067148.1:52839070-53004070 GCF_903995435.1 Acomys russatus | reverse complement strand
GAATAGTAAGATAATGTTACATTAAATATAATAAAATATAATAAGGCAAAGATTAACATACTGGAATTGGACAAAACAAACCGTCAAAAGGAAAAAAGCCCATGAGAAGGCATAAGAAACAGAAACCCACTAGTTCACATGCTCAGGAATGCCATAAAAACAGGAAACCATGACATCTGTGCAGAGGACCTGGTGCAGACCCGTGCAGGGCCTGTATGTGCTGCCTCAGTCTCTGAGTTCACATGAGCTCGGATCATACAAACTTAGAGGGCCTAGTTTCCTTGGTGTCCTCTATCCCCTCTGGCTCTTACACTCTTCCTGCCTTCTTTTTTTCCCAAGGTTCCCTGAGTCCTGAGGGGAGGGATTTGATGGACACATCCCAGTTAAGACTGAACAATCCAAGGCCTCTCGCTATCACATGTGTGGCTATGGCTCTCTGTGTTTGCTCCCAACTGCTGCAGAGGGAAGCTTCTCTGATGATGGCTACACAAGACACTGATCTATGGTTATAGCAGAATATCATTAGGAGTCATTTTATTGTTACGTGTTTGTTTGTTTGTTTGATTGAACAGTAGTATTTGGCTTTACCCTAGGTCCCTGAGCTATCTAGTCTCTGGTTCTCGATCACCCAAGCAGTCTTGAGTGTGGGTTTCATCTTGCAGAGTGAGCCCCCCAGTCAAGTTAGAAATTGCTTGGCTATTCCCACAAACTTTATGCCACCATTACTGTAGCATAGCTTTGCAGGCAGGACACCATCGTAGACCAAAGGGCTTGTGGCTATTTGTGGCTTGGCCTGGGTTTATCTTTCTCCCTTGGTAGCCTGCAGAGTACCTTCCTGCACCAAAGTCACTAGAACAGAGGGGTGATGAAGGTTCCATGTAGGCACCAGCTTGACTTCTTCATGTCCTGTGAGTTGTATGGGTGTTGTCTTCAGCAATGGGGCCTTGATGTCAGTTTGTAGAGAGCAGCCTATAGTCTTGGGAACAACCTGGATTGTTTGGAGACTCCCAGGGGATCCCTTTGGCCAACAACTCTATCAGATGGAACTCAGTACTGGTACTGGAAACATAATTTGGTGGCAGATGAACATTTGGGGTTCTCTCTCTCCCATTATGTGGCAATTTCATTTATGTATATATTTTAGGGAGTTTCTACTGTATTGGGTTTCTATACTACTACTAAGTTGGCCCTTAATTTTAGCTGTCTCTCCTCATATTCTTTCCCTCTTTCTCCTCTCCTCTTTCCCTCCTGACTCCATCCCCCATTCCAGCCACCACCCATCCACCCATAACCATCCATTACATCTCCCTTTCCTAGGGAGAGCTAGCTGTCTCCCACAGTCCCTAACTTTATACCTACCCTCTGTGGTTCTATAGACTGTAGCTTTATTATCATTAACAGTTAAATAGCCACATATAAACAAATACATACCATATTTACCTTTCTGAGTCTGGGATACCTTACTCGGGATGGTTTTTTTTTTTTTTTCTATTTTCTTTCATTTACCTGTGAGTTTCATGGTTTTCTTTTGTCTTAGTAGCTGAGTGATAAATCCATTTATCTAGGTTGTTTCCAATATCCGTCTATTTCAACGAATGTGATTGAGCAAGTGTCTGTGAGGCAGAACGCAGCATCCTTTTGGTACATGCCCAAGAGTGATATAGCTGAGTCAGGAAAATTCCCATCTTCCCGAGGAATCACCACACTGATTTTCACAGTGGCTATATGAGTTTGCACTCCTACCAGCAACCAATGAGTGTTCCTTTTACTCCACATCCTCACCAGCATAAGCTATCACTTGTTTCATTGATCTTAGCCATTCTGACAGGTATAAGATGAAATCTCAGTGTACTTTTGATTTGCATTTCCCTGGTGGCTAAGGATGTTAAACATTTTTTTAAGTTTCCTCTTTTGAGAATTCTGTTTAGATCTTTATTCCATTTTTAAATTGGGCTATTTGATTTATTGATATCTAAGTTCCTTGTATATCTTGAATATTAGCCCTCTATCAGATGTGTAGTTGGTGAAAACCTTTTCCTATTTCGTAGTCTGGCGCTTTTTCTGAATGATGGTGTCCTTGCCATGCAGAAACTTTTCAATCTCATGAGGTCCCATTTACTAATTGCTGATCTTAGTGCCTGTGCTTATAATGTTTTGTTCAGAAACTTGTCGGAGGGAGTTTTCCTCCTGTCCCCACGCTCCTGGAATAAAGACTTTTAAGGTTCAAAATATTATTTACAAATACCTGGACCATATAGCTAGGCTCATCTCTGACTAGCTCATGACTTAAAATAACCCATTTTACTATGTACATTTTGCCACACGGCTGGTTACCTCTGCTCAAGTGCCATGTGTCGGTCCTCTTCACAGGCGAGTCTTCCCATGCCTCTGGTTTTTTTTCCCATAGTTCATCACTCTCTACCGGAACTTCTACCTCCTTATTTCCTCCCTCAGCTAACAGAGCATTAGCTTTTAACTGACAGGTGACGCGTCTATACAGACACA
This sequence comes from Acomys russatus, assembly GCF_903995435.1. Lineage (NCBI taxonomy): Eukaryota > Metazoa > Chordata > Mammalia > Rodentia > Muridae > Acomys > Acomys russatus. Next base: position 53,001,565 of record NC_067148.1, on the reverse strand, counting down.
AGAGATTCCCTCTACAAAAAGTCTTCTCCTGTGCTGACAAGTTCAAGGCTGTTCCCCACTTTCTCTTCCATCAGGTTCACTGTATTGGGCTTTATGTTGAGGTCTTTGATCCACTTGGAGTTGAGTTTTGTGCAGGGTGATACGTGAATCTTATAAATGATAAGATAAATGAATCTATTTGAATTCTTCTACATCCAGCCATCCAGTTTGACCAGCACCATTTGTTGAAGATGCTATCTTTCTTTTCCCCCAGTGTGTATTTATAGCTTCTTTATATATATATAAAAAAAAATGAAGTATTCATACATGTGAGGATTTGTGTCTGGGTCTTCAGTTTGATTCCTTTGATCAATGTGTCTCCTTTTATGCCAATGCCATGCAATTTTTATTACTATATCTCTGCAGTAGAACTTGAAATTTGGGGTGGTAATATGTTCTTCAACTCTTTTGTCATTCAGGGTTGTTTTAGCTCTCCTGGGCTCTTTGTGTTTTCACATAAAGATGAAAATTGTTCTTCCAAGATCTCTAAAGAATTGTGTTAAAATTTTGATGGAGATCGCCTTGAATCTGGAGATTGCTTCTGGGAGGATGGCCAGTTTTACTTTGTCTATCCATGAGAGATTGTTCCATCTTCTAATATCTTATTCGGTTTTTTTTTTTTTTTCTTCAGTGTCTTAAGGTTTTTATCATATAGGTCTTTCACCTGCTTGGTTAGAGCTACTTCAAGATATTTTGCATTATTTGGGGTGATTGTGAAAGATGTTTCCCTGATTTTTTCCCCTCAGTTTGTTTGTCATTTGTGTATAGGAGTGCTACTAATCTTTGTGAATTGATTTTGTATCCAGCATCCAAGTTTGGGATCATTTTAATTCTGGATACTGATACCTTGTTTTTTTTTTTGGTTGGGTGTGTGTTTTGGTCCTTGGTTTCTGTTGTCCTCTCTGATTCTTAGGAGAGTGTGTTGGCTGGGTGCTCTCTGGTAGGACATTCTTTTGGGATTCTGGTAGTTGTGGCTACTAGGGTAAACATTCCAGGCAAAATGTTTTTCTACTTTAGGTACTGACACTTAAGAAATAAGAATGGGCTAGGAAGTGGAGCAGAGGTGCTCCACAGGAAAGAGGAAAGCAGGGTGTTATACCAGGATCTAGTGCCCTGGGAACGAGGGGGGCGGGCAGAGAGCAAGGAGAGGCTTGCTACAGAGCTGGGGATAGTATTAAGGAATTGGAATTGACTATGGAGCAGAGGGGAGATAGGTAAAGATCTGAAGCTACCCCCCCCACCCCGTTTCCCTGGTCAGAGTCTCAGCTTCATATGCATTTAAATACTTGGTCCCTAGATGGTGGCATCATTTGGATAAGATTAAAAGGCGTGGCATTGCTACAGGGAATTAAGTCACTGGGCTCAGCTTTGAAGTTTCAAAAGCCACAAAATGCCATTGCTAGTTGCTTGCCCTTTAAGGTGTGAACTCTCAGCTTGTTGCTACAGCTGCCGGGCTTCCCTCTGCGATGGTGATGGACACTTATCCTTCTGGATCTGTGTGAAGCCTGGGGAGGGAAGCTACAGAAGGAAAGCCATGAGACATGAATGTAAGCAAAGCACGTGATACGCTTGAAAGAGATAAAAGACTAAAAGAGACCAAAAGTGTGTGTGTGAGTGTGTGTGTGAATGTGTGTGTGAGTGTATGTGTGTGCATGTGAGTGTGTGTGAGTGTGTGTGAGTCTGTGTGAGTGTGTGCGTGAGAGTGTAATGTGTGCGAGTGTGTGAGTGTGTGTGCATGAGTGTGTGTGAGTGTGTGTGCGTGTGTGTGTGTGCGTGAGTGTGTGCGTGAGTGTGTGTGTGTGTGTGTGTGTGTGTGTGTGTGTGTGTGAAGCATGCTGGCAGATTTGCCCCTGGACAGGTTCTTCCTGGCTTGCAGATGACTATCTTCATCTAATGCAAGCACAAGACCCTCACGACCTTATTTAAACCTAACTGTGTCTCAGAGACCTTTGTCCTCGATGCTGTCACACTGAGACCTGGTGTTCATACCTAAAGCTAAGCAGACACATATGCTCGGCGTGTCAGTTCCAGCTCCCCCTTCCTGGTCTCTATGCTGTGGCTACCACACGTGAACTCTCTTTGTCATGTGTCCCGAGTTGCACACTGCCTTGCTGTTGTTTCTGTTTAAGCACTCAGCTAGTTTTCAAAGAGGCTTAAAATATGGAAATCAATATTATATATTTACCCAGGTAGACACCGTTTTTGCTGTCCTTCAAACCTTTTTGTACATTTGCATTTTCATCTGGTTCCATTTTCTTTGTCTGAGCACTGTCTTTAAAGGTTTTTTGCAGGGTGGGCTAGACTTCTTGTGTTGGAGAATAGGACTTTGCCTTTCTGGAAAGGCATTTCCATAGAATCCTGGGTTAACAGGCCGCTTTTGTTCTTTTCAGCACTTTAAAGGTGCACGCCACTGTCTTCTGCCTGCTCTGTCTCGTTACCTTTACCCTGGCTCCACTCACGCAGCAGAATTTCTCTGTCTGGTCACTCTAAGCGTTTTCTGATCAGCAGTTTTCAGAGATTCGGTAGCATTGTGCCTTGGTGCAGTTTTCTTTCTGCTTCATGTGTCTGAACTTCAGTGAGCTTCTAAAATCTGGGGCTAGTATTTTATAGGTTTTCTAAAATATAGGAAACCTTTGGTACCTGTTTCTTAAAACATGTTTTTCTTCTATCTAAAATATCTTTTGTTGCCCTATTTTAAGTGTTTTAGACATTGTTTATATATATGTGTATGTGTATAGCATATATAATACATGTACAAAAATATAAATATATGTATTATATTGTTCTATATGCTTTATATATACTTAAATGTTACATATAATTATATAACATAACATAATTATATATTTTCATAAATTATATATTTGTATATTTATATATAATGCATATATTTGATATAAACAAATAATATAAATAAAACAAATATAGTTTATAATATATAAAATATATTACTAATATGATATATTGTAAATATAATGTATAAGCATATAAACAAAATAGGTGTAATATTAAAAATAATTATATATAATACACAATTATATATTATATATGTGAGGGTGGTGTGTGGTCCTTGTGTTTCCATACTGAGTGAGAGCAGAGCCCTCATAACTGTACAAATATTTCCGTTAGTTGGGAGGTGTTGCTCTTCTGTATTTGTTATTATAGCTCATAAAACCTTGATTCGGGTCTGCTTTTAACATTTTACAATCATGAAAGTACCTACAGTTCTTTTAGCTCTGACATCTGTGTTGCCTCCGTGTCAGTTTCAGTACCGTTTCTCCTCTTTACACGGCATCGTTTCTGCTTTGCTGTTTCTTTGCATGCCTGGTCACATCTCGCACGTGGCAGGCTTTGAGGATTCTGCCTTTTTAGCTGCTAGTTATTTCTATGTGCCTGTAGGCACCATTATAGCTTTAATCTGGGGTGTAGATGCTTAGAAATGGGGGTGTCTTTTCCTCTCAGATCTTCCTTTCAAATTTGGTTATGCAAAACTAGAGCAGTGCTCAGTCCTTGCCACTGAGCCAAGATAGCCCTGTGAACTTCTTTGAGTTTCTATGAGTCTCGAGGCTTCCTGTTGGGGCTTGCAGGAACAGTCGCCTCTCCAGCCTGATGTGAAGCAGCCCCACTCAGGTCTAACCCTCTTAGATCTTTCCCGCTAAGTGAGCTAAGTCTCCCACACGTGCCCTGCTCAGAGCTTTGTGTGGGAACCCTGGACTGCTCATCTCTGAGGTGTCGCTCCATCAGGCTGTCCCTCTCTAGGCTCCTGTGCTCTCTAACCAGCTGGTGTCCTGGGTACCCAGCTTTACAGCGTCAAACTCAGGATTCTAACTGCATTAGTTAGGATCTAACCGGCTTTCCTCTGCAACAGCTTGCAAATACTCTAAAGGCACTAAACTAGAGCAAGTGTCTGGCCTCGCTAGAATTTCTTTTGCTGCCTTACATTGGCCATATATATATTGCACCTTTTCTGCTTTTGCTTATTTTATGTAGGGAGTATAAACCTGGTACTTGTTTTCCCATCCTGTGTGTAAGCAGAGCCATCACATCCATCCTCTACATGTGCTGAGGCCTCCAATCATTGGGAAGCTATCCAGCCCCTAGTCACTGTGTGAAGTCTGCTCAATGCCCACACCGTGGTCTTCGGCATTTAGGTTTTGTGTAAACGTCTAGAAGTTACTCTCTAAATCGATGATGTAATCAGAAGTGCTTTCTATTTCCCTGGAGTCTTTGCTCCTTCCTTCACACTCAGCCTATGCTCTGCTAGTAGGCTCCTCCCTCACATTTGTTACACTTGTCAACCAGGCTAATTGTTCACAGCATCAAAGCTTTAAGTTGTTATTGATTTTTCATCATTGAAATAAGTAGACGTATGAAGCCATTTATTTAGTTTGAACTAGCTGATATTTTATCATGTGGATAAGACTATCTAGTGGGTTATGAGCCTCTTAAATCATTCAAAACAACAAACAGAAAATATAACCCAAACCAGTACAGCTAGGAGTCACGTGACAAAGGTGATTTCCCCTCTGGGGGATGTCCTTAGGTGACGTCACTATTATGCAAACATAGAGCATAGTTTCAGGAATCCAGGTGGCATAGCCTGTCAAAGACTGGATGGTGTGTCATGTACAAATAGACAGGGTGTGAAGTGAACTCAGGACTTTGGACTGTGAAGCATTCTGTTCTGTGGAAGGGGGCATTGGAGTTGTGAGTGTGTGGGGGCTAAGGTGCAAACAGTGGAAAGTGACTAGGGAACTCAGATAATGGCATTCTCACATACTAGGAAGGGTTTTTCTTTTGCGAAATGTAGCACAAAACAACTGACCACCACCACCACCAACAAAAATCTCTTTGACTCCACCTCCCCTTTCAGAAAACAACTGAAGACAACCTGTCACTAAGTTAGTATGTGACAAGACAGTGTGTTTCAATAAGCCCAAATTCAAACTACAACATAGCCTCTGATTTCTGCCTGTTTGATAAATGTTCTTTGTCAAATCAAAACACTTACTATGGACTGTAGTACTGTCTCTCCAGTTGTCAAACCAGCTAGGTTTGTGTGTGTGTGTGTGTGTGTGTGTGTGTGTGTGTGTGTCCCCAGAGGATGGGGGCATTCACAGTGTTAGCATGAAAAAGTGCCCAAGCAAGGGCCTCAAGTCAGAAGACTTGAGTCCATCTGTTCTATCAGAGGACGTAAGAGCACTGGCAGCCTGTGACATGTATCCAAGGGGCCATTTGGAAGTTTACCATTGCCTACCCGCCCCCCAGCCCAGCAACTGCTTCCGTTGCTGCTGTCAGCCCAGCTAAAAGTGATGCCAGATAGTTTTTTTGTTTTGTTTTGTTTTGTTTTAAAGGAGAGGCAAGGAGATAAAACAAGAATCTCTTTGGCTCTGTTGGAAAACCCTGAGGTATTTACACTTTGTTTCATAGAACCCTGGTGCTCAAATGCTCATTGTATTAACAGGAGGGTATTTTCCAGTTGCCAGTAATTAAGTGGCTACATTGTACCTATCACTGTTTCAGGCAAAGGCTTAATAAAAATGAATGTGACACCATTCCTTACAGTCTTCTGTATAAACAGAGCAGAATGGAAATAAAATCGACCATCAACTAGCTGTGCCTAGAATGCCTGAAAGACACTGGCCTTGAGATTACAAACCCAAAAAAACCCTTGTCTATTGGCATCTCTGCCCTCAACAGACTGGAAAGCAGGTTCGTGACAACATGAGGCTGTCTGACACGGGCTGCATTGACTTTTGGATGCTGCTTGGAACTAGAGTGATCCTCTCTGCTAAAGTGATGTGTAGCTACTTTATACAGGGCTAACTCTATGGTCTCTGGGGCTAGAGTTCCTTGAACTCAGGAACAAGAGCCAAGAATAAGAGGAGAGTGGAAACAGGGGTCGCGAAGGTTAGAGAAGAGACTGGATGCTGCTCAGGCATCATTGTACCCAACAACGTTGTTAGAGAGGACATATGCACCTTGCACTGAATTGCGTCCTGCATAGATTCTCTAGCCTTTGTGGCCAACGAATTGATTTTCCCAAGGTTTCTGTACTCATTGTGCGTTCCCCAGCTTGCTCCTGGCCCTGGTGGACACACCCATGCATGCCTGGCTGTGGGAGCTTACACTGGGGACTCACACAATGACAGCTCATCTTCCATACTTGAATTATGAGGAGAACAATGGGCAGAGACAAGTTTTTTTTTTTTTTAAAAGACCTAGACAAGCTGAATTTAGTTTAATTTGAGCAAAGAACATTCATGAATCAGACCACATTAAGAACCAGAAGAGGCTCAAAGAGCTTTCTACTCAGAAGTCCCAGCAGGTAAATCACCAGCCAGAAAGGAGCACGGGATTCAAAACCAGTTTGACTGGCTACAGATGCACGCTTGCCTTATATGGGCATGGCCTGATCAGTCAGCAGCCTGTGATTGGCTAAGGTTTGGCTTCTGTGATTGGCTAAGACTCAGCTGCTTGTTCCAGGAGTATAGGCCTAAATTAGGCCACTGTTTACTATTTACACTGAAAGCCGTAGACCAATTTTTATATGGTTTAACATTAGTTACTATTTACACTGAAAGCCGTAGACCAATTTTTATATGGTTTAACATTAGTTACTCATTTCTCCTTGAAGCGGCTTGAGAATTCTTGTCCTGTCATTCAGCTTGCCTTAATATTCCGGGGCTGCTGAAGAGCTCCTATCCTTTCTCCTGTCCAAGTAAAGAGTCAATTTCATCTATCGCCCCAGTCTGATTTAAGCATTAGTCGTCTTCCAGGTTTGCCCAGAAGCAGTGACCAGCTAAGTCCCACGATGTCATCAAGAACAGCCACATCCTTTACTCATACGGAAGCTTCCATGGGGGGCAGAGCCTTTACTCATGGCCGGTGCATCGCCCAGTGATTTCCATTTATGACGATGTTTTAGTACAGAAATGAAAACACTAGCACGTTTGAAATTATTCTGATCGGATGGCATATTTTAAACCACATCAAGTAGGACGGGCATCAACATTTGACAAATCTTAATACAAAATACATTGTAAGAAACAAATGAAATGGAAAGTGTCAACAAATTTTCTTAGAAAATTCAAAAGATGAACGGGTAGAATTGCAGGAGGTGTATTAACTCCGTGTAGAATTTTAAATGGCTTTTGTGGTTTTTAATCCTTTTAAGATTCAATCTGTAAAATTGCCCTGGAACAATGAAAACCTGAAATCAAATCATGAAGCAAACTAACGGATAAAGACTGTAATAGGAATGGACATATTTTATCCTGTCTGTTCAAAGAGAGAGCAATTTCTTTTTCTTTTATAAGCATAAAGAAGGGTCTACACTAATTTGCCTTATAATAGCCATTATTTCCTCTGCAAACGTTTATTTTTAAACTATAATCTGACTATAGTCTTTTTTTCCCCCCTTCACTATTTTCTCATTCCATTTCGCTACAGATACTATAAAGAGAGTCAAAATCACATAAGTCCTGTGGCATTGAGCGATGGGTGTTACAAACTACCTTTGGCTAGAACTGGCTGCTTTAGGGCATAGATTTTTTTTTTTTTTTACTTTGAAATGATCATCTTTGGGTTTGAATATCAGTGTCTGCCAGGCAGAAACCAGATAGAACAAGATCAAAACCCCATCTTGTTGGTGGGTTTTATTCCTTCACCGCTTCTGTGGCACTCTTTGGAGCACACTGGAACTCCCTGCTGTCTTTTCCGTGTGCCTGAATTTTAATGTACAGCAGCTTGTCCCAAGGGCAGAGGAGGAAATTATGCTGCCGGGGCCTTTATCTGTAAGCCACAATACAATAGGGTGGCGTAAAATAGAAGACAGATTTATTTAGGCATAAACAATGTAAAAAATATTATTCGATACAAGAAACATAAAATCCAATATCCCAATAAATCTGGCTGGCAAGCTTCACCTTATTGCTAAATGATTGTACAAGAGAAAAAACTTTCTTTAATGTTTCCAGGTTGACAAATGCAATTTGTTCTGGCTTCGGCTTCCTCACTTTGTGAGGCGCTATAAAGTCCTCCTTTCTAGGGTGCCAAGCATCCAAGGAGGTTCACAGGACCTCAGGGTCAGTCCTATCATACTGTGTTGAGGCTCTGCCCTCGCCTTTTGCTCCCAGGTATTTAAGAAAATGGACGGTTTTGACGTGAGCCTGTTTATAGAGCGGCTCCTACTCTCTTCAAATCACCGAATGATCTGGTCTAGCCTACCTCAAGCGTGAACGTGCGTACAAATTACCCGACAGTGTCACACAAAATAGATGCATATTTATCTGGGGTGAGAGTTAGAATACTTGTTTAAAAAAAAAAAAGGCCTCGGGTACAGACTTCCTGTCTGGGGTCTCACTTGGTTTCAGAAGGAAAAGCGTGAACGGCCCCGGTGATTGAGCCGGTTAAGACTCTCTTATTGGGACACTCCTTGAAGTCTTTCTGTGTGGCCTGGCTTGGGACGTGGGGATGTTATGGTGGGGATGACTCAGTGCCATCCTCCTGGGCCTTACAGGAGGAGATAAGAGGGAGCCAGAGAACTGACAAAGAGCTCCCGACTGAAGCTCCCAGAATTCACGTCTGCGAACTCCAGTCTGCGATCCCGAGAAGACTCTCGGCATCTTTTCCTCCACCTTTCCTGGTATCTCACCTTCCACCTACCCAACCCTGGACTTCCAGTATCTCTTTCAAACTGTAGGGCTGCTATCTTTCCTCCATGACTCCGGCTCACTCAAATTCCCACTGGTCGTGGCTGAGAGGTTTGCGATTTAGCCTGTAAGTAACGGGGCATCCTGAGAGGGTACCGCAGGGAAACGACGCTTGAAGAGCGAGTGTTTGACCTGTACTGCCAACCGCTCTCTCAGCGGCACCAAGAACAGAGTCAGGCAGTTAAGACTCAGCAGGAATTTGTTGAAGGAAGCCTTTCGAGGAGGCTGGCTCCTTTAAGTGAAGGGAATAGGCTGGGTAAGAAACGATCTTCTGCCTGAGGGCTCGGGAGACGGGCTGGCCATCTGTACTACACCTCCATACCAAGCGGCGAAGATCGGCTTTTCATTTGATCTCACCAAGTCCTTTGAATCCTTGGAGAGAGTAGTAGTTACAAATTTCTGCTGCGTGGGTTTGAACCCAACTCTCCCCAGCCCCAGAAAGTCATGGTTTTAATCCACGACTTCAAAGTATGCCAGGTGCGTGGCCCTACCACACGGCTACTCAAAACAGATGCCTGTCAGAAACCAAGGCAACAGCAGAGAGTGTGTCAAAGTGATCTGGTGTGTGGGTTTGGGCACTTGTAAACCCTGCTGCTTAAGAACGTGGGCAAGTTAAAGAATCTCTCTGTTCAGACTCTTCTCTTGTGAATGGCTGTGACCAGCCCTGCGTCACAGGGTGGCTACCCGGGAGAAGAGGAAAAGGCTAGCACGGTGGGCGACCCAAACCCAAGCCTTCAGCACTTAGGGATCTTATTATTAATTGTTACTATCGCTAATGAATGTGATTAATAAGAGAAAGAATTTGAGACAAGGTCTCACTATGTAGCCAGTCGTCAAAGTTGGCCTCAATCTCAGGGCAATTCCCCTGCCTCAGCCTCTCAAGTCTAAGATTACAAGCATGAGCCACTGTGCCTATTGTAGATTTGTTTAAATTTTTATTTAGAGAAATATGAATGAATAACAAATGATAAAAGGACACTCCCCTTTCATTAGCAGATTGTGAATGAATGAGATTTTGTTTTTCAAAACAAAGTGAAGGGTAATTTGTCTGTGATGACTTAATTGTCATCATCTATGTGCTGAAAACTCTTTCTGGACCCATGAGCCTTTTTTTCCTTCGTAAATAAGGGTCACAATTCTAGCACTGACCTACTTCATAAATTCTATCAAGAATGTCAAAATCACTTCAAAAATGCAAAGTGCTCTAACAGATAACTCCCTTTCCCTCAGAGGTCTGACCAAAGCTACTGAGCAAGCAGCCTTCCCTGTTAGCCACGTGTCAATTGGTATAGTGGAAATGCCCCTAAATAGTATAGGAAAACACATTTTGGGGAGTTACCATGGCAACCTACAGAGCTCTTTAGAATGCCTTAAATTTGCAAGACTCAGTTCTTTTATATTCAAGATAATCAATCATAATACCAGAACATTGTGAAATCTAACTCACACCAGTTTCTACTTTGGTTGAGTATATTGTACTTTATATCATAATTTTCCTCCTAGAGTATCTTATGTGAAAATACATAATCTGCTCTATCTGGCAATACCACCCCACCATCCATATCTAACCATATCTTATTAATGTTTATCTCTTAAATATCTCTTTTTCTTAAAATGTTTCCTTGAAGATAGATGCCAGACAAAAGTTTTAGAATACTGTTACATTTCCCCATGTATCACGATTCCAGGTCAGCTGGGATTGTGGCTTACTGGTACAGTTTTTGCCACACACTCTGAATGAGCTCTTGGTAAAAGTTGCAAATTCCTTTAACTCAGTATTCAGTGGAAACTGGTGGGCAGATTCTATTTAGAGAGCTACTTGTACACAGAGAAAACCCAGACAATAAAATATTTAACATACTAACGATGGATTTTTTTTTTTTTCTTAGCTGGAAAGCAGGTACAGTTAAGTCACTCTGGTTGATGACCCGGCAGAGAGAAAGAACGTCAAGACAGCAGAAGGCGTGTCTACTCTCTCCTTCTCCACAAATAAAGTAGAACAATGACTTTGAAACCACGATTTAACTCTTAGGAACTTCTCTCCATGGTTTTGTGCAGAATGCCCATGCTGACCATCTCAGTCCACCTTGGACAAATATTAGAGCCTTTGTGGGCACAATTAAGTCTATTTGCATATGGTTTGTATTAACTTTAGACTTCTCTCACTTCCTTGGAAAGCTTATTAATGTTGGTTCAAGGATTTTAAAAACTCTAGTATATTAGATTACCATGGGAATTTTAAAAATGTTCATATCTCAAGAATATAAAGTATTTATCTGTCAAATCTTTCGCAAGTAAAAAGAAAGGTTTGTTTCAAAGCAGTTAAAGGAAGCAAGGAGGAGCTTTTGGGCATCACTCAGGGTTCCTGGGAAAGAGTTCTGACTGATTTACATAGACATAAATGGACGGTAAATGGCAAAGCTGACGAAATGGAGGGAAATGCTGACCCACAGAAGGGAGCAAGAGAATCTGCTAGGCAGTCTCCTGGTGATGCAACTGTCTGAATGAACCCATGACAACTGATTCAAATGCTAAGAGAAGAGCTCATTGGCCCAGTGTAGGTTACAAGGCCTTCTGCCAGGGGCTGTAAGCCACCTTAATTTAACAGGTTGCCCAAAATGGCATGCAATGGAAATCAAGAAGATTAAATGCCTCTAACAAAACAAAGTGGAGTGGATGACAGAAGGCCAGTGTGAGCCCAGAAGTCCTGTGCAGTTAACCCACAGGATTCAGGCAAGAAAGTGTGCCTCGTACAGAGACGGTGACATTGAGAGTGTAGCCGGTGGCAACCACAGGAGGACACAAGAAGGTGGAAGCAAACAGCAACAAATCAATGGCCCCTAAGTGCTGTGTGCTATCCGATGTGCCTCTCCCCTTTGGCCCTGAACATCTTCAGGAAAGCTCTGAGGTCATCACAGGATTGATGGGCTTGGGTTTCTGGTGAAACTCAGGAAAAACATGGTTTGTGGGGCTGTTTGGTGCTGTGAGCAGAGAGCAGTAGGCAAAAAAGTCTCCAAAGCAAAGTCTGAAGGAACTGCAGAGAAGCAGAGGAGGGGCCGTGCCAAGACTGTAAGACAGCAGGTGCCACATGGCTTACAAACACCTTCAGGTGACAGAGAACACCTTACAACTGAGAGGAGACTCACATGGCCCAGATGTCAACCTAGTGCTATTATTTTGCTAACTGCATGTTGTTGTCAGACTGCCCACTAGATTCGCATCTCTCTACCCCTGCAATGGGGCAGCCATTGGACGTCATCAGTGAAGTTTTTCTGTGCAGTAGAAACTCACAACCGGTCCAAGCGCAGACACAGTAAGTGTCTATTTGCCTGATGCAAAAAGGCCATCCACATCATACCATCTCCACAAGGTTCATGGACCATTCTAGAAGGGAGGGTGGAAAGAGTGTGAGAGGCAGAGACTGGGGAGGACTTGGGTGAGACAGTGTCTTTTGGACATGACAAGACTGCTGCCCTCAGGAACTCACGGTGCCTGTGGCTGCCTGAAACCTACACAGTGTCAAGCTGCGGTCAACACTCTAGCTCAACGTGGGAAGGTGTTCACCAGCCCCCACCCTGAGGAGTTGGTGGCTTCTGGCAGAGGAAGAGTGGGTTTTCTTCAAGAACATAGTTCCTGGCAGCTCAGCCACAGTCCAGTGAGTGGCCCCACACCAAGAAGTATATGTACAGCACATTGGAATCAATAGGCTAGTGAATTGTTTTTAAGAATCAAAGTTAAGCGTGGTAGAGAGGTGAAGAGATAAAGGGTGAATACGGGGTGAATATGGTCAAATGACATTGCGTGAACTTAATCAATGACCTAATTGAAACAATAAAACCACGAGGAGAGGTTTTTGATAACTGCCCCCCATTGTTGTTCCTAGGTTGGAGGAAGTCCAAAGCCACCCCAGCAGTTCAAGGGACGGGCCCGGTTAGGCAGGCCCCCAGAGCGTATAGACAGTGTTTATACTGGGATCCACGCGAGCATGTGGTGTGCTCATCAGCTCACGGGACGTTGCACAAGTCATCTACCTCACCGATTGTCCGCTTACCCACGTGCAGAGGAAAATGTTAAAGAAGGCGTCGGAGACTGAGTGCTCCATGCCTGGCAACTGAGCAGACCCCTTTGCCTGCTGAAAGGCTTCGTATGCTAAGAGCCAGCCTTAGAAATCTAGGATTTCCTTTGCTCGGTGTCATTAGACCATCCTGCTAGGAATCTATGACAGCACATCACTTTAAACTTCATTCATTGGGACAGTCTGAATTCTCCTGATTTCTTGAACGGCACGTGTAGTATCATAAAAAGCTAAAGAAAATCTCCAGTGGGTGGGCATTCATTGGACAGACCGTTGTATGGCATTTTGCCTCTAGCAACCAGCTTCTATCTCATCAGAACTGTATTAATTGTGGAATTTAGAAGACGGTATTTGAACATTTACATCGGTTATGTGGGATGAAGACTTAGATCTTTTCACTGGATGTCAGGAGGATGACAGGATCTTTGAAGTGCCTACACACTATTTTTAGCAGCCTAATTTTCTAGTTCTTTTCTAGCCAGGAATTACCCAAGAACCACTGAATGAGGCCTGGTCTTTTTTTTTTTTTTTAATCTTTTGAAAACATGATAAACGTGTCTTCATATGAAACCTGCATATACAGATGTGGATATAGGTACAATTATATATATATATATAGGTATAGATATAATTATAAGTATAGATTTAGGTATAGATATAATTATAGATATAGGTATAGCTACATTAGTATAGATTTAGGTATGTCATTGCTTCAAAACATTAAAACATACAGAAAAATATGTATCATAATTACACACCATAAGCCACCACCATATTGGATCCCAGTTTCACCCAGAAAGTGCTAAATTATTTCTGATAATTACCGCATAAGATTTGTACCTCTCTATTCTCTGGCAGGTTCCTAAAGGCCTGAGTGAATAACTGCGGAGCAGCCAGGTTTGGAAACGGAAGTGTTTCGCGCCTTCTTATTCCAAATGTATTCAATTTAGACCTTCCTAAAACTGGTTTCTTAATCTAGCCAGGAAATAAAAATACCGAATCAGGGCTGGACCGAATTATGTAATTGATAGTTTGGCACCCTTCTAGCCTGAACTTGTTAAGTGTTATCTCAATATTCATTTAAAAATGAGATAGAGGAGGTTGCAAAATCAAAACTGAGGGTGGCCTCGGGCCTTCCTGGGTACCCCTGAGCAAACTACGCAGTACAAACTCCCACAGTCTACTCAGCAAAGGAAACACATTCGGCCGCAGGGGCAGCCCCTGTCTGTGTAGGCTCCCTTAGACACAGCCCTAATGTTTAAAAAGTGGAGCCCAGTACAATACAAAGAGGAAACAACGCAATTCTTTACCTTGGTGTTCCTCACACACTCACCACGGGCTTGTGTGCTCTCTCTGACGTCTTCACTTTTGTATTCACTAGTTCATCGTGTTTTCAAAGGTCAACTTCTAGCTTAACCTCAACGGTAGCGTTTAAAATGTTCGTTGCAGTTTAATTGTCAAAACTACAAACTGCAGTTACGAGCATCCTTAGGTCGCCTTCCATATTCGGCCCCTCTCCTCAGAAGTCTGGGAGAGGGAACAGGGTCTGTGGTCAGCCTCCAGCGCCCCGGAAGGGATGTCTTTTAGAGCCCACCATTCTTCTTACACAGGTGTCCTTTTTTGTCCTGGTGGTGGCTGGACAGAAAATAGACATCAACAGCGCCCTGTCAGGCTTTGATAGAGCTATTGCAAGAAAACACCAACCCTCTCTGCTTGGTGTGTGTTCAAGCTGCAGTCTCCCCGCTGCCGGCTGTTTTGAAGGGCTCTCCAGGGTTTCTCAACAAGAAAGCACCAAACGTTGTATCATTCTCTGTGTAGCTTCTCCCACTTGCACGCCTTGTTCCCTGTCCCAGTCTCTGGTCACCTGCAGGGAGTGACTCCAATGATGTGAATCTCATCTGTTCAGGCAAGGTCCAAATGGCAACCTCCCAAAGTAGCCTTTTGTCACATCAAGGTGGCTTATCATGGGCCCAAAGCAGTATCTTCAAATTATTCACTCTAGTCAAAGAAAATCTTCCATAAAGAAATTCTGATAAAATCCATGTTGGATGAGGTAGATGGCTCAGCTGGTGAAAGTGCTTAACTTCATAAGCCTCATGCCCCGAGTTAAGTGCCCAGAGCCCACTGAGAAGGAGAGAAACACCTCCCCATGTTGGCGTATTTGTGAAATCTATTTTTAGTTTGGGTTCCTTTAATCTCTTTCTCCCTTCTCCACCCCAGTCCCTTCCAACACCCAACGCCAGATAGGAGAGAAAGAAGGGGGTGTGGTTTTCCTTAGCTACTTCCTGCTGTTTAAGGTCATCGGGTTCCTTGGGGCAGGTCCAATCTTTGTTTCATGACATCTCCACCTTCTTCTGGGCACACTGCATCAACAGCAACCAGGAGCAGCGGGGGGAGCAACCAGGAGCAGCGGGGGGAGCATCAGCAGCTTCGTTTCTCAGAGCCCCAGTCTCTTTGGATCTGGTTTTTATCCCTGTGGCAAAGACCATGGCCCCGCCTCAGGTAGCTCACAGCTGAAAAACATCATGAGCCCTCTCAGGAGGCAGTTATCAGCTGTGGACAAACTGGAGTAGCCCCCATATCCCACACCTGGGGTTAAAACAAAAACATGTTTACATATAACCAAAAACTTCCACAGCATCCCCAAAACTGACTTCCACACTGCGTTAGCGCTCTCGCTCTCTCTCTCTCTCTCTCTCTCTCTCACACACACACACACACACATACACAACAATAAGTAAACCATGTTTACCCACTTTGTTACGAGATCCTGTCACATTTAATGATATTCTCTCATCTTTTAGAGATGGAGGCACCTGTCCCAAGCAGGGATGGAGTTAAGTCCTTGGCACTGAGTTAACAAGAGCGATGGAGTAAAGAAACCATGGTTTGTTTTTCCTGAGGTCACCAGGCAGGTAGATTTAACTTAGTGCTCAGTTGCCAGGGAAGGCGAGAGCTAACGTGCCGAGCACATTAATCTTAGTCACAAAGTTGTTGGGTTTATAGCCTCCTCTTACTTGCCTTGGTTAAACAACTACAAAGCCAGGGAATTGCACTGCGCTCTTTAAAAGCCAGAAGCCTGGGGTTTCCGTGCATCGTATCTGTCTCTACCTGAATGTGGACACAGGAAAGCTGTGACGGATACCCACCCTGGGAAAAGCCTGGGGAATAGCTGCCTCGAAAGCGATAGCTGCTCTCCGGGCCCTTTTGTTACCTTCTCCTGGGGCTCATGGTGCTTGTTTTCAGCAAGCCTTACCATGCTAGGGCTCAGCCCTGACGCTGAACAGCACTCCCTGTTGGCTACGGAAGCTCATACAGTACACCTTTCCACTTCCAGTCAGCATCTGCTCTAGCTTAGAAGTAAGGTTCTGGCTTCTTTGCTTTGTCTCCTCTTGTCTACTCCACCAAGACATTCCCAGGGCTAGAGAGATGGCTCAGCGGCTAAGAGCACATCCATCCTTGTAGAAGACTCACGTTCAGCTCCCAGCACTCGCCAACCACTTGTTACTCCAGCTCGGGAACCAGTGCCCTCTCTTGGTCTCTAAGGGTACGGGCAAGCTTGAGAGAGAGAGGGGAGGGAGGGAGGGAGGGGGAGGGGGAGGGGGAGGGAGGGCGGGTGAGTGGGCAAGGGTGAGAGTGAGACACGGAGGGATGGAGGGGGAAATAGAGAGATCTCTAAAAAAAATGAAATTCTCACTTCTCCAAATATATTCACTTGAAAGGGAAGAGTGGGACAGACATAAAAGACTAGTGATTCTTCTTAATATTATAATTGTACATTATAATAATGAATTATTAATTTTTATCGCATTAAAAAAATAGACCCTAATGGTAAACTTTTGAGATATTGAGACAGAATAAATTAAATGAAACAAAAAAATATGTATTTGTGCCAAACTTTCTTCTCTGTATAAAAGACTGGTCATCTGGGAGGTGCTTTCGATGTCTCTCTGTCCACTCATTTGACAAATATTTACTTGTTGATAACATTGCTCACAGAGAGAGAGAGAGAGAGAGCGAGATGCTGGCTCCTGAGCATCTATGAACAGGCAGGCTGCCATCCTAGACACTGAACACATGTGCATAGGCAGAATAGAGATCTAGCTTTTCCATGTGTCTTGCCTTTGGTATTAATGGATGTCTATGCAAGCCCATAATTTTTCTCTTGAGAATACTTCCCAGCCTACCTTATAGGTATGTGGTCATGTGACTAGCTTTTTTCTAGAGAGTTTAACCAGAGTGCCATCCCTTGAACACAACGGTCTCAGTTTAGACTGCCTCTTTCTCTTCCTCACTGGGTGGAGTCCAGGTTGGGAGCACAGACTTCTTTGCCTACATGTACAGAGCCAGGGCCTAGAGGCTGGAGAGCCTCGTAAGGCCTGGGTTCAGTGAGAGACGTAAATGTTCGTTTTCACTTGATAGCTTAGATCTTATCATTGGTGACATGTAGCTTAGATTACCTCTCTTCATGCGATTGCCTGCACTGTGATAATTTGGAGATGCTGGTGCCAAATGCTCAAGTCAGAACTAAACAGTTTGTTGGCCAATTGTTCTTTTTAGTGAAAATGGTGTTCTATGAAAAATGCAGGCCAGGCCAGTTCAAAATTCAGTCACAGAGACAAAAACCACACATTGGCATGCAGAAGTGACATTTTGATACGTAGAATACTCAGGTGCTGTCTCCTCGAGGATTAAAATTGAATGGAATATGTTTTACTATGTCATTAAGTGAAAGCCGGCGTGTCTTCACGTGTGTGGTAAGGACCACCTGACTTGACTTGATGCTGATGCCCGGCTTTCCCACCATGACCAGCAGCTGTTCTTGTGTCTCTGTAAAAATATAATGATGGCAAAGAAGACAAACAGTGTCTCCACGTTGTTGGAAAATAATCCTGTCTTCTCAGAAAAGCTGTCTCTCAGGGACATCTAGGAGTGTGGGGGCCGGACTTGGAGAATCTGTGCTCTCAGAAATTGAGAAACAAAAGCAGTGACCAAAATGAGTTTCAAACTGTCTAAAATCTTTGTTTTACTTAAGAACTGTGGTAAATGTATTGCTGACAAGCACAGCTCTAAAAGTCCCGTCCCTTCTACCCCCAAATATCTCCTACTCAGGAACTAGACTCTTATATCTTTCTTGTGAGCCTCCTAAAAAATCTCCCGCCCTCATCCCTACTCAACATGGTTTGGTCCCTCTGTATTTATCATTTGCCTGTATATTCTCATTTTAAAAGTCTCAAGATATAATTGATTCAGATAGGAGAAGACAAATGAAAATCATGAGAACACTACAACCCTTGGCTTATTGGAGAGGCAAGGAAAAAAATTCAAAAAATAAAAAATAAAATAAATAAAAATTAAAAAAATAAATAAAAGAAAAATTTTGGCCCTAATTCATAGATTACTTTGGCCACAGGTTTTAAAATACCTTTGAGAAGCTTATTGTTATGCACTGTGTCACATATTGGCTCTTGGTATCCAATATGCTCCCTACCCATCCAAACGTCTCCTTCTGCTCTAGCATCCAGGAGCCTGCAGAATACATTGTTTAAATCACCATGCGGCCTCGTTTAGATTCCGCTAGTACAAGGAATCTTGCGTGATATTTGGAAGGCAAAAAAATAGGATGCTGTGGCAGGCGGTTGCCTAGCTCTATTGGAAACATCAAGTTTTATGCTCTTTGTGGACAAGTTCTTGTGAATTGTTTATTTTACTTCTTTAAGCACTGACCAGCAACATCCTGTGGCTGCTGGATTTCCAAATCTACTCACAACCGCTAATGTTTCCTCCTTGATTTCTGGCTGCCCAGGTTCTCCCAATAACTCTTCAAGCGTAGTTCCCTTTGTGTTTAATCATCTTTTCCAGGCTCCACCTGGACAGGCAAGCCCTTTCCGGGTAGAACTCTGACTTTACCAGAATCTGGTTCCAGAAGTGACTAAAAGCCGTAGCAACCCTGAGATACAGCTCTGTGATTAGCTGACTGGGTTAGACTGAGCAGCAATTAAGGCCAGTGAAAAACCACATACCTGTGTTCTGGGGCACAGTGCGTAGGTAATTACTTGCAGCTTTCCGGAGTGAAGGTTTATATAGAAAAGTCTTTACAAGGCGTTAGCTAACAGAATAGGATTCAGAGAGGAAATTAACAAGACTGGAAGGACATCAGAGTGGGCTATCTGCCTCTAAAGAAAAGGTTATGATTCCCCCTTCTCAGCCCAAGTTTCAGTGATGTGGATATTTCCAGGACTCCCCTAAAAATACCTCTCGTAGCCATATGGCTAATGTATAATTTTTTCCCCATCCTGTAGGTTGGATAATTATAACCCAAATGGAATTCACAGACTTGCCAGGGCTCTTATGTAAAAGTTAGGGCATTGATTGGGAAAGAGCGAATTTTGAAATGAGGACATTTGGGCCAATTCCAGTATTTCTGAGAATCACAGACTTCTAAGTCCCACTGAGCCATCTCCTTTTCCTTTTAGAAATTATCCTCTTCTTACTTAAGACCCTGGCACAGTTACAGCCATGTGTCCCTACCATTTCTTGTGGTTCTTAGGCCCATAGCTTAAGTTAAGGACCACTAGGCCCTGGGGTATAGGATTCGATCTAGGTGGTTATAATGTGCACACTGAAGGACTAAAAAGATCAATATTATTATTAGAACCCTGGAAATCGCCTGTGGGAACTCAGGGTGCTGATTTCAGCTTCAACAAGAAGAAGCACAATATGAATATTGACCAACTACACGGATGTGGGTGAAGCTACTGTAGATTATTAGTCAACAGTCCATTTAACTGTCTGACTTGATTTTCTAGACAGCCTGCTCGACTGGCTAAATAAAACTGGCACCCAATAGTAGCCTTCATCAAATGAAACCAGTTTACGAACAAAACCAAAAGAATTCAGATGCCAAAACTGTGGGTGTGGATCACTCAGAAGCCGTTTGCTCATCCACTCCGCCCCTGACTGTGTCCCTCAGAGAGACAAGAGACATTGAGATGTCCTTCTGTGGATGAGGGATGGTTGTGCAGTGTAACATTATTTGGATGCGCTAAAGGAGCTCCAGCGGCCAGGCGACAGCACTTGCCACCAGAGATTAAGATAGGTACGGTTGCTGTACTGGACAAGGGGCCCGAGTTTTGATGCACATGGCTTTACCTACACTGGTCCTTGTAAGGGATGTCATTGTAATGTCTTACGATAACAATCGCATCATCAAATGTGTAGCTGTCTCCCTTACGTAGCCTGAGTGGAGTGTTATGTATCTCCCCAGTTCTCACGGAATCTTTTAAAAGCAAGGAGGTCACAGTCTCGTTAGGAAGGACCCGTGAGATCCCAACAGGAACGCACTTCAAACTCTTCTCTTAGTTTTCCCTTGAAGGCAACATACTCATCTGTCAAGTCCGTTCTGTCATGGCAAAGGGGAAAGGGCCGGCCATTTTTAGGTCTTTGGACATTGGTTAAAATGCTGAACCCTTAGACAGCCACATTTTAGGATCCATTAGCTGTATCGGGACATGACTTGTCAGTAATGGGTAGAGCATGAGCGAGGCATGTCCAAAACACCGAATGCCTTGTGGTTGTTTTCCCAACTTTCAAAACACCTTCTGGCAACTGGCAGCACTCTACTTCTAGCCCTTGCGGAGAGGGACATTGTAATAGGAGGGGCCAAGAAGAAGCCCCTAGAACTGCTGCTTTTCTACAAAAGTCATGAACATTCCACAATACTTGTAGGTGGCATTAGAAATTATTACAATCGCCTAAAACTAAGCCACGCCCAGGATGGGAATTCCCATCACATCTGCAGCAATCTCCCCAGTTTGTTGTATGCAGAAGAAAGATGAATTTTGAAAACAAAAAATAGATTTTTATAAACTTAATCAGGTTGGGCCATCCATTATAGGTACATTTCCACCTGCACTGCCATGCAAGTACCAAGTGCTAATTGATCATTGTTTGTGCCACTGGAGCCCCAGATACATCGCAGTGGCTGTAAAGCACTGCACTCGGGGCTGTCACCTTTAACACTCTCAATCCAGCCAATGCGGTTTTTGTCTATACAATTTATAAAGACTATTTACTGCTATTGTAAATGCTGAAGTAAGCATCTGGCATGGCGGGGGGGCTGGGGTGGGGAATGGAGCTAAGAATTATGTACAGATCTTTGTTGGTTAAAAAAATAAATAAATAAAACCAAGCTTCCATGATAATTCTTGGAAGGAACACACGGAATACAGTTAGACTCCGGCAGAGGCTGAGTGACTACACTTGGGATGTCAAGCTGCCACACGGACTGAGCAGCCATCTGGAGCTCGAGGGAGTCTCCTGCCATCGATGTGGCCACAGGCACAGTACTGTGTAATCACACCGGAAGCCTGGAGACCAGGCTGTGTCCAAATAGTCCTCAGAGACACGTTAAACTCCGTGAGCCATGGGATTGTCATGGTGCCACACTTGCTGTCCTGGGTCCCTTCCTGACTCTGACCTGCAGTGCTGCAATAAACCAACTGAGAAAAAAAATCCTGGGTGTGATTTAAAGACGACTCTGGCAGAGTTCTCCAGTGCTGAGTGATGCCGCATGGCTGCCTTATCTGTGGTAAGAGGTGAAGCCGTCTGAAGGGTAAGAGTCAGATAAGAAGCTCTTCGTGGTGTGTGTCTCCAGGCTCAGCTTTGATGAGAGGACCTCTCAGGTCTAGGACTTGGGAGACCAGCCTGAGTAACATCCTGTCAAAGGAAAAACAAAAACAAAAACCAAACAAACAAAAATGATGAGAACAAGATGCTCTCATTGGCTTCTCCGATTCCCGTGCACAGAAGTGTGTTTTACATTCTAGAGCTTAAGACTTCATCACAAATTCACCTTCAAGACTTGTTTCAAGATGCCTCTTCCCTCTGTGTGGCCTTTGCCCCTCCATCCACAAAGCATCATCTAATGTAAGCCATTATAGATCTCCCAGTAGCTATCAGCCCATCCTTTTTTCCTATATAATTTTTACCTCTCTCCAATTTCTTTAGTTTTCCTTTCCATCTTGCTCTTTATACCCAGTACCTTCTAAACACGGACCCTAAGACCTGGATGCTCATAGAGGTGAAGAAACTGGCCTAATAACAGCAAACAGTAAACACAGTAGACTGGTTTTATTTCTTTAAAGCAATATGCTCTCACCCATTTTTTTCCTAAAACCTGTGGTTAATATAGTCATAACAAAACAGAACAAACTACAAACAAACAAACAACAAAACTCTGTTGCTTTCCAAACATGCTGGTAAATAACCACCAAGACTGGCCTTGGATATCAAGAATAAAGAAAGACAGGTGGGAAATGTGGCGAACATCACACAGGGAAGACAAGGGGCTGACAGGGCCAGATATGAGTGCTGAAACTGAGAAGTTGTATTTTTGTGTGAACTCTATGATTCTGAATTTGGCCCCAAATTTGCTAACACACGGTGCCAATCAGAAACTTCAGGAAGTTAGAGGCCAGGCAGCAGCCTGCAGCTTCTGTCTGTGTTGCCAAGACTGGATCAGAGAGAGAGAGAGAGAGTGAGTGTATGTGTGTGTGTGTGTGTGTGTGTGCGCGCGCGCGCGTGCCTGCGCGCTGTGTATGCACCATCTCACAGTACCTTCTTATTATTTGTTACTTTTGGCTAAGTGCTTACAAGTCTAAATTTTATATTATCTAACTCCACGGCCAGCAATCCTGAGATGGAGCAGCTTCTTCATCCTCTCTTGACTCCAGAGCCCGGCTTGTCATTTGCACACAGCGGAGACTCAGACATGCTCGGAGTTGCTGTTAAGTGCCCATTAACAGCTTAGTTGGATTTTGCTCTGAGATCAAAAGCAAGAAACCTCCTAAGGCGAAGGTTAGAGAATAAGAAAGATAGTTTTGATGAGGAGAGTCGGGTCAAGAGAGGCATTAAATGCTGCCCTCAGGAGGCGTAAGGAAGCATCTCACTGACTCCCAGCTATGGTAGCCAGCTGGGAGCCTGGAGCCATGGTAGCACAGTAAAGCCTGCTTGTTTGATGCCTGTTGCCTTGAGTCACTGTGAGGCACAAGGCTCTGCCTCTGTAAACACAGCCAGTGCAGTGGCTGTCACTGCTCTATGCAATTTGTCAGGAGGCTGCCGATTTGTGACGGTCACTTGACAGATAACTTTAAACAGCCAATCTAAGTGGAAACACGGTGTACAAAGAATGTTTTGCCAAAAGAACTAAAAAAACCAACCAAACAAAAAAAAGTTACTCCCCACCCCCACCTTCACAAGTTCAAAGAATTTTCAGAGTTGTATACATTTTCAAAGATTAATAACAAAAAAGTAGTTAGCAGTCAAGATGAAAACCGTTGTGCATGTGTCGTCACGCAGGCGGGTCGCTATGTGTCTACTTGTACACACGGCTGCTTTGTGATAAAATAAGGCTATTCCATCTTACTCTTCTTCTCTCTCCCTTCTCTTCCTCTGTCTCTGTCTTTCTCTGGGGTACCCCTCCCTTTTCCCTTCTCCCTTCCCCCCATGCTCATTTAATAAACTCCTCTACAACATAAAAAATAAAAAAATAAAAAAAGATAAAATAAGGATATGAACCATGTTACATAAAATAAAACCAAAGGCTCATAGTTTGATGAGTAAGTAATGAGTCACACCAAATTATTTTCAAGAGATAAATTGTTAGTATTTTTTGTTAAGTTCCCATTCCATTCATCATGTGATATATCTGCTCAGTCTTTCTCTTCCTCTCTGTATATTTAATGAAAATATTTTTAAAAATTTACCATATGTTGGATGATACATCTGAAGTTCATAATAATGATAACACTTTATTATGCATGTATAAAACTCATATAGAGCAGAACAGCATTTAGAATATGAAAAGTTCAGGAACTAAAACTTCTGTTCCAGAATGTCATTTTGTAGAATTTTGGCTCTTATTTCTTTGAGATAGCCAGCACCCTACACTCCCCAACACACATTCTTTATTTTTATAGTGAACAGAGAAGAAATATTTAGCTGAGCATAGAGTCAGGTAATTGTGCCTGGCATGTGAGCTTTGATAGGAACAGTCCCTATTCCATAATAGTAATACTATCTTTTAAACTGTTCCATACATGCTACAAAAGCTTACGAATTGGGCAAAGGTTTACAGAGGAGCTAGCGTGCATTCGATACTGTAGGCATTGGGACCATGTGAGTGAATGTACGAAGAGAAAAATCTCTTTACGACACAAAGCTTAAATTCTAAACCCTTATGTTAGCGTCTCCATTCTGCTGCGTTCTGTGTGTCGGGCAATCTGAAATGATGGAGAACGTAATCTACTTAGTTCCGTTTATTCACACTTGTGGACATGACGCCGACCCTCCCAGATGTATTCTGTGTAACCGCCCATGTTCCCTGAGCATTCACGTGTTCGCGGATAGTCCTGCCTCTGTGGCACAGCTGAGGCAGACAGGTGACGGATTCCCACAGCCACTAACAATCCCAGAAACACCTGAGGTCCGTGGTCACCGCACTCACTGGCTGCACTTGGTCCTTGCTTCTGTTAGGCAGTAACATCCATTTTTCTAGTCCTTGGGCTCAGAAAAGGCTTCCTGAATTCCTTTGACTAACAAAAGATAAACAGGAACGGCCACACTGCTGTGGCTGTGTGTCTTCGGCTGAGACGGACCCTTGGACAGCCAGAGCCCCAGCACAGCTGAGACCACGAGAGGTCCTAGCAGCCACTCTGGGTGGACAGCAGGAACAAGAAACAAACCTGCACCCTTTCAAGCCTTTGTAGTTGATGCTATTTTGCTTATTATATCGGCTCCTCTGGGTTTGTTAATGCACCTCTACCTCCTCTACCTCAACTGACAGACGTCATGAGCTGATACCGACAGCACTTTGTCTGCTATTACCACTGGTTTTCCTGCATTTGTGACAGTTCAAGATCAGGCAGAGAGTACAGGCACGGGCTTGTTCTGGGATTGGGATTTTTGTCTGGTGATTATAACAAGATAATTTTAGGATTTGGGCAAGAGAATAATTGAAAGCCTGGGGCTTCTTAACCTCAGCTCAACTGGGAGGAATATAAATGCTGGAGACCACCAGCGAAAATAAAAAGTAGGCGGGTCGAGGGATGGGCTGTCTTGTAAACGTGGATGATCATTTACAGATAGAGTAATTGAGAATTTAAAACATAAAGTGTGATTGCAGCCATGGGGTTGTGTAATCATAGATTTGGGGGAGGTTCTGGGGCTCCGGCAAAACTCTAGGTCATGAGAAGGCACACAATGTAAAAACAAAGCTGAGGGAGTCAAAGAGGTGTGTGAGGCAATGGACCATGGAACTGAGAGGCTGGGCAGGCCAGCCACCCTGCACACCAGAATCGCTGGGACAGTGTGAGGAATTGCCAGAAATGGCAAGGCTAGAGCAAGGGGGTGCTGGGCTAACCACCAAACTCCTCAGCTCCTGAGTGGAACCGTGGGTGAGGACTGCGCCCAACTGCCAGGATTCTCTGGAGATGGAAGCTCTTCTTTATGGGAGATGACAGGCAGAAGGCAGCAGGCTGTGGACTTTACCTTCTAGTCGTGAACATCACTGAAGGTATGGAGGGGAGCAACAACCCAAGGAGGCTGAGAGAGAGTGGGTCTGTAAGGGCCACAGCCACGCCTCTGCAGAGGTAGGGTAATCGTTTGCTGAAGAGGTTGAGGATGGAGAGATGTATCATCTGCTGCTTTGGAGGAGGACTCTGAGGTGCGTGAGATAAATGCTTGATGCGTGTGGGGGTGGGGGGGAAGTACGAGGTTGAGCCAGAGAGAAGGGCAGGGTGTTATTAGGACAAAAGTCTGAGGGAAAGCCTGACCAGGAAGATACCCTTGTGTGATGACCCACCTGGGAACTGCACATTGGAGGCAGCGAGGAATTTGGAACTTCTCTGGGCTGGGTGGAGGAGGCAGTAAGTTAGGACAGAGCGTCCTCATTACTCTCTTGAGCCCAATTACAGAGCGGTCCAGAGGACTGTCCTCTGTGTTCAGGAAATGCACACCTTTCTTCTGCAAGCATGAATCTCATACAGTCTTGAAATCTGAACCTGTCAAAGGGCACTCCCGGGAAAAGTCGTCTTTGTTTCAAGCAGTTTCACAGAAAATGCTCAGACGTGGCCGGGGTGATTTTTGCACTGGTTGCTGAAAGCCAGAGTCTCCTGAGAAATCAGGCAGAAGATGACTCATCCAAAAACCTTCATTTAATAGACAAGAGAACAGAGGGCCCCGTGAACAGCTCCGGCTATGTCTATAGTTCGTCATGGAGCTAATTTCAGAACTCTTGCATTTCTTTCTGCCTTAAGCATCCAATTTCTTAGAAAAGCAACCACACGCTGATGACACATGATAACAGTGAACATTCACAGCTAATGCTGTTGAGGACTTGTCAAGCGCTGTTCCCCACTTCTAATCCTCTTAACCTCACTTGGCATCAGCACCGATATTGTCTTTCAACAAACGTGGGCACCCAGGATCAGAAGGAAAACAGACTCACGAAGCAGCAGACGGCAGTGCAGGGGTTGGTCCTTAGTTACTTTTCTATTGTTGTGACGAAACACCATGAACAAGGCAACATACAAAAGAAAGCTGTCAATTGGGCTGACAGTTCCAGAGGATTTAGAGTCAATCATGCTTGGGGAAAGATATGGCCGCCAGGCACATCTGAGAGCACACATTTCAAACTACAAGCCAAAGGCAGAGAGAACTAGCTCAAACTGGCTTGAATTCTTTGAGACCTCAAAGTCTTCCCTCACCTCCATGACACACCTTTGTCAACAAGGCCACACCCCCCCCCAATCTTTGCCAAACAGTTCACCAGTGGGGTGGGGCAAGTATTCAAATGCATGAGTGTGTGGATGGAAGCTATTGTCATTCAAACCACCACATTGCCAACACCTGCAGTATGGCTGGTCCCTTTCCTCTCCTTTTCTGTTCTTTTCCTCTCCTCTCCTCTCCTCTCCTCTCCTCTCCTCTCCTCTCCTCTCCTCTCCTCTCCTCTCCTCTTTTCTCCTCTCCTCTCCTCTCCTCTCCTCTCCTCTCCTCCCCTCCCCTCCTCCCTTCCCTTCCCTTCCCTTCTCTTCCCTTCTCTTCTTCTCTCTTTTCTTTAATGGAGTTGGATAGAAAAGTTAGCAGGTCTTTGCTCCCCTGCTAAGTACTTCCTCTGCCCACACCTGCTCTGCCCAGACACTTACCAGACTGACCACACAGATACTTGTTTGGAGCCTGGGTTTTCCTGACTACCCTTGGCTTTCAGTTGCTGGAGTTACCTGCATATGGGAAATGGTATAAGAAAGGAGAAAGAAAAATATAAGTGCGCACTACTAGGCTTTTAGATTTATTTATTTAGTTAGTTGGTTAATTTTTTGGCTTTTTGAGACAGGGTCTCTCTGTGTAGCCTTGACTGTCCTAGACTCTCTTTGTAGATCAGGCTGGCCTCGAACTCACAGTGATTCGCCTGCCTCTGCCTCCCGAGTGCTGGGGTTAAAGACGTGTGCCACTACACCCAGCTTTTTAAAATTATTATTATTATTATTTCTGAATTTATCAGTAGCATCTTGGAGTGGCACCTGCCTCCTCTTCCATCATGAGAGAGTAAAGAGTCTCTTTAAACATCTTACAATGTGGAGTATTAGGCAGCTGGCCCCGTTTGTCCTAGTTTAGGGACAATAGTATTCAAGTCAGCTTTAAAGCAGAACTTCAGGGACAGCAGGGCAGCCGTCTCTTTCCTGAATTCCCACTTCCCAGAGGTAGGGAGCCTTTGACAAGCACTATATATAAAACCTTTCAGTCGCAGGCTGAGCCTGCCTCTTGGTCCAGGGTGGCACTTGTCAACATTTAGTGAACTCATCCATTGTCCCCTGCATGTGGGAGATGCTCTGTAGGCATTCACATGCCCCACAGACAGACCAAACTTGCTGTGCCCTGAGGTAGATTCTTCAAGGGTCACATTGGCAGGACAGTAGGACAGCCTAGAGGAGAGGGGCCTTCTTCCCAGGGATGCCACAGAACTGTAATGACACAAAAGCAACAGTTTTCCTTTAGAAAACCTGGATAACTGGACCGTTGGGGACTTTATTAGAGTTTATCCTTTGGGAAAGGGAAGGTGACATTTTGATCAGCAATTGGTGCTTACGTGCAGGATCTGAGAACCTGTAGGATACACCACAGGGAAACTGGCAAGGCACAGAGCTGACCCGACACCCCCATGCTTGTCGTGGTTAATGAACTCACCCTTTTTGTTTCGCTGCCAGTCTGAAGCAATGCAGGATCGCCTCTGGAGTGTTTTAATGATGTCCTGCTCCATTCCTGTGCAAGCGTCGTGTTTTAGGTGCCAGTTCGCCCTTTCCTCTCATAAAATGAGTCAGGAGGAAGAACAAGAGAACTGGCTGCACAACGGAAAACCCAGCATAGTGCCCTCACACAGCATTTTAATTTCTAAGTATTTTAGGCATTACGAGTCCTTTCTGACATGTCATGCTGCTAACAAATGCTTAAAAGATGGTAGAAAAGGGCACGCATCATTTTAACCTGCTTTAAAATATGACTAAGAACAGAAACAGGAAGTGGTACCCGATCTGCCTGTTATTCTTTTCATCTGGGGTCTGTTTTACCATTGTCTTTCTGTGATTGAGATGAGACCGCACTCTAAGTTAGCTGGTGTTTTAACCATCACCCCAGTTCCTCATCCTCTTCAATCCCCTCCCCCTCCTCTTCTCCCCCTCCTGTTCTCCCCCTCCTCCCTCTTCTCTATTTTACCAGCTCTTATCCAAAACATTCACAGCCTCTGGACACTTTAAATTTCCACCCTGGCAACTCGTGTTACTTTACAGAATCTATATGGCCAACACTGACATCGACTCAGTCTCTCTCCCTTGCTTTTCTCCTAGGCATAGAAGCATAAGAACCAAGTATTTGTCCCCAGGCCCTGATGGAGTGGGAGAACCACTCACGCCACTTAGTGTGGAGCTATGAGGTGCAAGAGGAAGTCCACTGGGAGGCCCAAGATATTCGTTAGCTACTTTTCATTTGCAGTGATAAAACACCCTGACTAAAGGCGACTTACGGAGGAAAGAGTTTATTTTATCTTATGGTTCGAGAGGGGTGACAGTCCATCACTAGGGAGGAGATGAGGGATGCGTGGTAGCAAGCAGTAGGCATGGTAGCGGGAGCCGGAAGCTGAGAGATCACATCTGCAACAGCAGCAGGAATCAGACAAATGACCTCGCAGGAGCGTGATGCTGTAAACTCTCCCCAGAAATGGACTCACTCCAGCAAGCCTGCACCACCTCCCCAAACAACTCTATCAACTGGGAACCCAGTGTTCAAGTTTGTGAGCCTGTGGGCAACTTAGGAGGGACACATAAAAGGTCTGCATACATTCCTGCTCTCTCTCTCTCTCTCTCTCTCTCTCTCTCTCTCGATCTTGGGATGAGTTACTGGTGATGTCATGCAGGTGCAAACTAATACGTCCGCCTGAAGGAAAAGATGATGAGCTCACATTTGCTTAAGATACTGGAATGTTGGTTTCTTCTACTCACAGCTGAAGACACTTCAGGCTATGAATGTGCCCTTGTAATCAACATCTTACTGAACTGTGTGGCCGGGCTTTATTATTTATGTCTTACTGGTAGAGAAAGGGCGACTAAGGATGCCTCCATCATGACTGCATGCTTGGGGAGCTGGCATTGTTCCTGGGAAGCGCAAAGACTTTTCCCACCATTCTGTTTCCCCACCTGCGGCATTTGGGCTGATGTTATGGGAGCACAGAAAATCGATTCGTAAAGTACTTGGTCCATCTATCAAGTGACTCCAGTCTAGTTACTAAGTGTTGGTGCACCATGTTTCTGTTTCCTCTGCTTGAGTGCCGTGGCCACATAACTCTTTTCCTTCTGAGTTAAAAGCCACATGCTTCAATAGGACTATGAATAAAACATAGAGTCCCTGATGGCAGGGAACACCCACAAGTCAGTGAATCTCATAACCTTGAATGTGAACCATACTGTGACTATATTGTAGCAAGGGTAATAGAAATGAGTGATGTGGGTGTGTCTTTCTTCCCCAGGTGCTGGGGGAGCCTGCGCAAACACCCCTTTCTCTTTCCTTTGCCTGTGGAACATGCAATCTGAGCGTCTGCCCTTTTGTGTGAATGAAGAGAGGGCTCCTTTTTCCCCTGGTTCCAAGGCTTGCATTAAAGCCAACCGTGGTGCTCTGGGTGCCCCCCTTTCCCCAATGACTGGCCAAAAGGTAATGGGCAAACGAGTCTTGGCTGACAGAGAAGAGGCATCCAGTTAGATAACTTCCTCTCTGGGTGTTATTGATCCAGCTAGAACTCCCATCGGATGACCAGTTTGTTATGGATGGTTAAGCAGAAAAACGAAAGGTGCTCAGATCTCTGATAGCAATGCTAAGATCCAGAATTTACCACCAAGGCACCCCCGATTTGCGGCTTCTTGTGCTGGATGCATTACAGCTTCTTAGTGTGTAAGCCAAGTTGAGTTAGCTGCAGTGTGGCGACTGCTTTGTCTATTTGCCTGATCTCAATGGAGATTTGGCTCAATTAGGAAGCACAGCAGCCTCCAACAAGACTTTGCCCTGAACGCTGGCTCTTCCAGGTGGTCTGAACGTTCATTAGAGCTCTCCACAAGAGCCACCGCATGGCCCCTGGCTGGAGAAAGGCAGCACAGACAAGTGGAAACACCAAGACTCATAGAAATTAGAGCCTCGTAGAGTAGAACAGTTCCTGCTGTTGACTGGCCTGGAGTGCCAGTCATGTGTTGTCTTGACAAGTTGTCTTAGAATTAAGTGCTTGGTATTTCACTTTTTGGCAAGATAAATACCGTCCATGAGTCATCAGAGTTCAAGTCCCATCTGCGTCTCTACCGTGGTATGTCAAATGGAGCAAGGTTGCATTGCTCATCTGTGTTTTAGTCTCCCTATCTGTAGGATGGACAAAGTGACAGTACCTCCTAGGAAAATAATGAGCATAGTGACAGCAGCTTCACAGAGCTGGTGTGAGCATCGAGTAATTTTAATCATACACTCAGTGCTCTGTAATCATTATCTCCTGTCATTATCCACAGGCTAGCTTGCACGCATTCTCTCTTTATTCCTTATCCTCTTGGGAGACAATTAGTCTTGCATTCATTAAGCCCGAAATTAATGTTGCTTAAATCTGAATTTTCCGTGGCTCTTTCTGGAAAATTCTGACTATACTATGATTGATTGCCTTATATTCATCTACTTCATGGCAGGAGAAAATAATATCATGAAAATGAATTGCGTTGTGTCCTTTTTTTTTTTTTTAAAGTAACATTACTATGAAATGCATTCAGTTATAGGATCTATACCCTTCTGTCCTGGTAAATAAACTCTAACTTTCAGGGTTGTGTAAGTGACCATGGACTACAGTATGCTCTCTTACTCTGACGTATTTCTCAGTGAGTCCATTTTCGAGGTGCTCACCTCTCACCTGTACACTGTGAATTTAACATCTCCCTGGAGGTGTTACCTTGACCCCAGCAAATGCTTTCTCAATGGGATGTCTTCCCAGCAGAGCCTAACATTTTATTTTTTCCTTTGTGTATAATTTAATTTTCCTCCTGAGAGAATGCTCTCTACATGGTCTATAAGGAAAAAGAAAGAAATCTAGGTGACAAATTATAGTACCTGGGTTTTCTTTCCCAGCATCTGAACTGCAAAATCCTATAGCAAAACAGGCTTGTGTTTTTTCCTGGGGCCTTATCTGCAGGAGGCAGAACTTCGGCTTTGAGGAAAGGTCATCAGTGCTTTGCCATTTAAACCCTGATTACATTGCAAAGATTAACCTGTCATTTTCTTGCCTATGTTTTTTCTTTGATACACATTTGCTTTCCCTCCCCCACCCCCATAATGGTTTGTTTGTTTGTTTGTTTCTCTGTGTAGCCCTGGGTGTCCTGGAACTCACTCTGTAGATCAGGTTGGCCTTGAACTCAGAGATCCACCTGCCTCTGCCTCCCTACTGTTGGGATTAAAGGTGTGTGCCACCTCCCCACCCCACCCCATGGCTCCAATAAATTCTTAACTGAAAATGATTTTCAATAGCTAAACATATTCTCTGGCATAGAAGTTTCTTACTCAGTCATTAGCTCAGGTGTGGCCTTAACCCCAGGGTTCCATACACAGGACAACCCAGGACATTCTAAAGGAAGACAGAGTGCTGCAAGGCAGTGTAAGGGATGGGCAGCCAGCTCACAGGGCACCGGCTGCGCTACAGGCACCTTTCCTCAGACTTCTCCCTCAGAGAGCTTGTTGTAATGTTTTACCATGGACGACACCAAGGAGCAGCGGTCATGAGATGTGTCAAAATCACGGTCGGATTTCAGCCTTCTCTCAGGAACCACAGAGCTCCCCAGCCCTTCCTCCTCTCACGTAGACCTGAACCTCGTGCTGACCCTCCCAGGACTTGATAGAGACACTAGGAAGGCGTTGGAGGAGCCCAGGACACTCTCTGCCTGCATTTGCCTCTGTTGGCACAGTAAGAGATAAATCTTGACTCCTCTTGAAGCAATATGCGTGCAAAATAACCATGTCCTAAAGACATCCGATCTTATCCAGGGGCTGGTCGCAGTCTAAAGACTGAGAGTTGATGATAATACCTCATGGGTATTATTTGAATTCACGGAGAACCTTTCATCTGAAATGGCTTTGTGGTTAAGAAATCGGTAGGTGCCAAGATTTTCAGAAACAGTATGTTAGAGTTGGAAAAATAAATTAGTTATGGGTTTCCACACCACACTCATGAATAATATAGTCATACAATTTTCTAATTTTCAACCTATACCTTTCCAACTGCTCAAATTATGTTTAGATCACTCCATCATTTTAGTTTATGGTTTGGTAATGTAGATTTGCCAGCTCTGAGTTTCTATTAATAACTAAAAATAATTTTTTTTTGTTTTTTAGCATTTTTGATGTATCTTTTTCTTCCCCAGGCAGATAAGACTGTTTTTATTTTTAGATAATAAGGCTGACAAACCTGGGTTCTCCCAGCTAAGACTCAAACCTGGGTCAGCCAACTGTATTTTATGAAATCCTTCTCTTGCCCCTGGTTGCCTGTCCTAGTGTCTCTATATCTATGATATGGTTTTTAGATCTTGAAGTCAGTGATGTTGCCTACTTAATGACTAGGAGCGAATGGAGAAGAGGCATTTTTGCTTAGATTGTTTCCAGCTAGCTTATTTCCATAGTTCCTGCCACAAGCACTTTCCTGTCGCAGGTAGAGGTCTGCCCGTACAGGAAGAAGATGAGGTCCACTAAGGTTAATTAAGTGCCTGTACCCAGGAGAGATTTAGTAGAAGACCAAGAAGCCTCGGTTCCGGTGCTCTCTCTCCTCCGAGCCAGTCCTGGACTTTCTAGGTGTAAGATGTCAGCGACTTTTCCCACCTCCTCCGTTTGTGGCAGCTCAGGCTCTTTCCTTGTCACAGGTAACTGGGGAATCTGTGCTTTGTACTAAAACTGTGCTCTGTGCGAGGCCATGCCACATGCTCCATGAGAGACAGTTGTCAGAGATCGTTTCCCACCCAAGTCTCGACATCTCAACCTAACTGGATATCACTGATAAGGATTGATAGCAACCAAATTTCAAGGAAACATCCCTATTGAGATCATTACAGTAAAAAAATTAATAATTAAAAGAGAATACAGTATCGATTTTTTAAAAGCCAAACAATTTCTTTCAGCATATAGAGATAGGCATATAAGCATGACAATTTACACATTATTTGGCTTTGAGTAAAAAGCAGTAAATATCAGTAATAAATATTACTGATTGAAAACATCACCTCTAGAGACATAAACATTTACATATTAGTAAATGTTAAGAAAGCATCTTCTGGGAAAGGGCAGAGGATAAAGAATACATCTTTTTCAAATATGGTTATAAAATTGTATCTCTTTGTTTGCTTGGTTTTTCAAGACAGGGTTTCTCTGTGTAGACTTGGCTGTTCTGGACTTGTTTTGTAGACCAGGTTGACCTGGAGTTCATGGACATCCACCTGCCTCTACCTCCCCTTACAGGTGTGCACCACCACTCCCAGCTGAAAATTGTATCTTAATGAAGTAACCGACAGTTAAAAAAAGATCTGTCAATTTCCTTAAACAAGAAAAGTGTTTCGGGTATGTATTCAAGCATTTTAGTGTAGGCTCCAACTTTTCCAAACCTACTTTATCTGGGGTTCTTTAAATACTTATACCTCCCTTCCAACCCATCTACCCTAGATAGGGGAGAAAGGAGGTTTATGGGAACAGGGAAAATAGACCTTGCTGGATTCTGTTCCTGGGGACGATTCCCCTGGCATAGTCGGCAGGATTTCAGCAGACCAGCAATTCCACCAAAGTTGCTACTGAAACCTGGAGCAACCAGAACCCAGAGCCTCAGATGGAGCCCAAAGCCTGGAAGCCTTTGTTGGAGTGGCTCTTTGTAGGAGCACTTCTCAAAGCGGAGTGATGAACAGCCAAACAAAACCAAGACCCAAAAGCCCAGTTTCCTGTTTTGGATATATATATATATATATATATATCCTCTCAGAGTCTGTACTAGGATGTTTTTCAGCTGGCAAAAATGAAGCTCCCCGACAAAGTGGTTCAACTTTTATGTGGATAAACATTATCTGCTCTCTCACAAGTCTGTTCCGCATCCCATACTTGGGATCAAAACAAAAGCATGTTTATATCTAATACCTATCCCACACTTGGGATCAAAACAAAAACATGTTTATATCCACTACACTTTACTGTAGCAGTGATCAAAATGGCGGAGACACAGATTCAATCTGTGTCTATAAGTAGATGAGTAAATAAAGAAAATGTGCTCCCTATACTGAATAGCACTATCTGGCCCCTAAAGCAAACAAAATCCTGTCACTTTCAACATGTTGGATGGAGCTGGAGATCACTATCTCAAGCAAAACGAGGCAGGCGTGGAGAGAGAGATGCCGAATCTCCGTGTGTGAGACCTTTCAGAAAGTCTAACACACAGAAGCTGTAGAGGGGTGGCTACCCAGGCTGGAGCTGGGGGCCAGACACGAGGCGCCCACCACATGCAGATTCACTTGGAAAGGTAGGTAGAGTTCAAGAGATGTGTACAACGCGATGAGCAGTTATTAGCAATGTGTTATCTGCTTGAAAATTTCCAGGTGAGTCCATTTGAGGTATTGTGACACACACACACACACATACGCATGCACGCACACACATGTGTGCGCACACACACTCCTTACAACTATATGAAGCAATTCTTGAGTTATGGAGCCCAGCTTAGCCAGTCCACAGTGTAGAAGTGTTTCAAAACATCATGTAACACTGTATACAATTTAAAATAATATTAAAAGAAGTCGAAAATGTATCCTCCAAACTTCATTTTAAATTATATTTTACTTCAATAGTGATGAAATATTGTAGCTAGCATTTCTCATTTTTCCTTTTATTAGTGAATCGGGGCAGAATGACAACAGCGTCTCCTGTGCCCATTGATTACTTTTGTACCAGTCGTTTCATTTTCCCTGCACTGACACTTCTATTACAAATGGTGTCCTGTAAAAATGGGATTTTACTTTCTTATCAAAGAAAGGCAATTTCATTTTCTACCTCGGAGAGCGTCCAATGCAAAACAGAGCCGGCATAATTACATACGTACTTTTACAACTTCAATTTCATAATATTTTGATTTTGCTTTACATCGTACTTGTTCCCAGCTGGTGGGCAGCTTTTGTTTTAGCTTCGTGGATTATATTAGTGACGGGAGAAAATATATCATACACATTGGGAGACTAATGAGACCAACATTCTGGTGTCATCTGAGAATATGATAACGCATCTATTTGATATCCTTTGACTTGCTCTGTTATTATAACTCCCAAACTTCAGAGGCAGTGGCAAATAGGATTGTTTATAGCACCCTAGAACCTAGAAGCATAGCCAAGAAAGGAGACCGAGGAAGAACTGATAAAAGAGGCTGACAAGATATAGACCATCAGGACAGGACAGCACAGCAACAGGAAACCTGGAGAAACGTGGCCCTGCCCTCAGGGTCAAATAAAGTTCGAGAGAAGAGGTCATTTCCTAGCTGAGTTTCAGAAACCAGCCTATTTCGTGGGTGTGAATTCACTTCCTGTGCTCCCGACACCCAGTGTGTGCAGGAATCTGGTACAGGTCTTTGAGATGCAAATTGCGATCCAAGAGGTCTGGAAGGAGCTTCAGGGACCTCCTACTGATGCTCCTCATCAGGAACTGTATATTGCCCAGAAAGGCACGAGTCCAGCCCAGAGCTGACAACCAGACAGGTGGGAGACAATGGGTCACTCCTGACTAAGGTAGGGTTTGACAGTTTTTGCAAAACCATTAAAAAGCCAAGTGAATCTGTAGGTGACTGTGTCCCTTCTACCATGAGGATAATTTGACGTTTTAGCATCAAAACCTCAGAGTGTGATCTTCCATGGAAATAGGGTCTTTACAAAGGTTACAAAGGGTTACAATCGGGGCCTTAGAGTGGGTCTTGATTGATACAAACTGTGTACTTATTAACGCTGGAGATTCAGGTGCAGCGTCACGCATACACAGAGGGAGACAGTATAGAGCCTTGTTGGGGAAAGGTGGGACCATGTGGCTGCAGCCAGGGGACACTGGGGCCTGCGTCTGGAAGGAAGTTCTCTGGAAAGCCATCACTGACGTGGTTGCCCTGTGGACACCTAGAATTTCAGTCTGTAGCATCATCTGAAACTGGCCATTCCTACTGTCTTTAGTTACCCAGCTTGTCACAGCGGCCCTGGGAAATTGATACATGGAACAGCCCGGACACTGAATCAACATCCAACAAGGAAAAAAAGGCTTACTAACCTTCCAATTTATAAAACCACTTAGTACAAAGAACTCATGGAAGTAGGTGTCCTTGCTGTCAGTCGAAACCTTACCAGTTCTCAAAACCCACACCACTTCTCAAAAAAAACAAAAACAAAAACAAAAACAAAAACAAAAAACAAAAATGTGCAGTTTGACTGGGAAATAAAGCATTGTTTGCAGATCATGTGGCACAGAGCCTCTCTTCAGGGATTTATTAGTTGGCGTTGAAAAGGGTTCATGGATAATGATGCTTTTAGTAAGTTTATAATAGACATAATTAAACACATAGGTGAAGCTTACTCAGGAAAACAAAGCATTGGAAAAACTTCCAAAGACACGCATTCCAAAACCAGGGTCCTGGTTTTCAGAATAGAGGACATTTTTGAGAATTTCATGCATGTACACAATGAAATAAGATTATATTGAGAAATTATAAAATTATAAAATGTAAGACCTGAGGCTTCTCCCAGTTCTCGTTGCTGCTAGCCTCAGGAGTTCCACCCTAGTTGCCAGAATAGCTACATGCGAGCTCCCAACTATCAAAGGTCCCATACGGTTTCCAGTAACAGCCCTAGGGACCCACACCCAAGTCCCCACAAGAGGTCTCCCAACGCCAATGCCCATATGGTCTAGCTTGATAAGCAACCCCACCTGCTTTGCGGTTTTAGCCTTTAAAAACTAGCCTGTAACAGTCACTGGGGGTCCTTAGCCTCTCGAGTGCTGTAGGACCCTGGCGCGTCAGCAATAAACCTTTGCTTTTGCATCAGTGCGTTGTGCCTCGTGTGGTCTCTTATGGCTACCCCCTTCCCAAGTTGGGCGTGAGGGTCCAACAATATACACCCTCATGCCCAGTCCTAGTTGTATCCCCCTTGACACATGCCCCTCTCAACTTCCTGTGTGTGTGTGTGTGTGTGTGTGTGGTGAGGAGAGAGAGAGAGAGAGAGAGAGAGAGAGAGAGAGAGAGAGAGGCGAGAGATGAGGGATGGAGAGGGAGAGATGAGAGGAGAGAGGAGAGAGAGAGAGAGAGAGACAGACAGACAGACAGAGACAGACAGACAGACAGACAGACAGACAGAGACAGAGACAGACAGAGAGACAGAGACAGAGACAGACAGAGAGAGAGAAGAACTAAACTGAGTTAGGTCTGTCCCTTTGTGCAGGGGTATGGGGCTATCCACTGTAGCCGGAAACCCACCATGGCCACTGTGAGTGTGAGTCTGCCTTTCCTAGCAGTCATCAACTGCCAATAGCATCTCTGCAAGGGGCAGTCCCTGGAAGCTCCTCCTCCATCTGTGCTGGAGTTTAGGCATTCTTGTGTTTGTGTAAGTAACCAAAGCTCCTCCTCCATCTGTGCTGGAGTTTAGGCATTCTTGTGTTTGTGTAAGTAACCACAGCAGAGTCTCTCCCTCCCCTCTCCCCCCATCCCTCCTTCCCTCCCTCCCTCCCTCTCCCTCCCTTTCTTCTCTCCTGTTAAATGGTATCCTCCAAAATATCATCTATGCTGGATGAGAAGGTAAAACTATCAGCAACTGAGAACACTGAGGCCAACAAAAATGTAATCGTGCTTTACTCTAACTTACCCAGGAACTGCCTGTGTTGTCCGTTGTTTCCTGAAGGCAGGACATCCTTGGGGTGAATTTAAAGAGTGAATTTAAAAGTCTATCATAAAAGTCAACTAAGATCAGTCAGAGTGACAAGGACAAAATGGAAACGAGCAACAGCGATGTTGAATAAGAGAAAGCACGAACCAGGAGATGACGTGTTTAAGGCCTACCTCTGCAGCAGCAGGCTTTCTTCACAACAGTCCCACAGAGTGTGAAGAAAAGGTTTTTTGTTTTTGTTTTTTGACATTTTTGTACTTTGTTTCACCACTGAGGAAATGTCAGTGTGAATACGTGCAAGATGCCACACACTGCTCACACCTCACCTGGTGGCCCCGCCCCCTGGCTGCACCTGGGTGGACTTTTGGGTGAAATGAATGACTCCACCCAGAGAGAGCCAGGGGGTGCTAGTCAGCTGAGCACTGTCCCCGAGGATGGCCCATGCTCTAAGTTGCCAGCAAAATTGTCAGTCCATCACAGCAACTTGCAAAGAGAAACACCTGCCTTCCTCTAAGTTCTTGGTTCCCAGAAGCTGTAGGACCCATTCTCACTGTCTGTAAAGTGCAGGACCCAACTTCAGCTGGGGAAATTGTCACATGCCACCCCCTTGACCCGTAGGTGACAAAAGATGCCATGAAAGAAAATTACTGCTCCAGCTGAGAACCTTTCATTTTGGGCGAAAACCTGGCTGTGCTCAACCCCTGTCCTCCAGGAGCCAAGAGTTAACAGCTGTCAGGGGTGACACATGGCGATGAGAGTGGCTTTCCTAGAGTTCGTTCGTAATAAGAAACCATGGTAGGACACAGAAGCAGATCATCTCCTGGCGGGCGTTCTAAATGGCACTTTCACATACTGCAACATTAGAGGTAAGGGCTCAAACACATGAACAATGTTAATTCATAAACAATGTTAATTAATTAATAAAAATGAGCCAAGCACAATGCTACTTATTGCAAGTACACACAAAAGACACAGTCTCACCTCCATGGAACTGACCCACCGAAGGGGAAGAATGACACATGGGTAAAAACAGAACTACATTTAGAAAAAAATTTTTTTTTCCTTTTTGCAACAAGGTGCCATATAATCCAGATTGGCTTCAAACTCCATAGGTGACTGAAAATGACCTCGAATTTCTGACCCTCTTGCATCCCATGTGCTGGGGTGGCAGGTATGAACCACCGCACCCAACTATAAGATACTGGAGACCAAACCCAGGGCTTGGGGCACACGAGGCGAGCACCCCGTCACCTGAGTTATGCCCCATCCCCAGTTATACACATCTTTAGAAGTAAAACTGCAGTGATCGTATACTTTCTTTTATAGAAGGTCCCAACTAGAACAGAGTCTTAGCGAAGCACTCCCAGGAAGAGTCTTTAAGCTGAGATAGGAAAAATAAAGGGGCCTAGACAGGTGAAGGGTTGGGGGTTGAAGGCTTGAGGGTGACAGGTTCTGGAGACAGCAGGGGCTGGAGGGGCCTCAAAAATGTTCAAGAAACAGTATAAACCTAAGTATGCAAAGCTTTCAAGCTATGGGAAATACACCTCAGGGGCGGGGCATGGATGGTCTCTGTAGGTGGCTTAGGTTGGTTGGAAATTTAAGACCGTTCGTGGGAGCAAGGGCTGTGCCATGTGTACGTAACCTGTCCTCCAACAGTTTGCGTGCTGCTGGCTTGGTCCCCAGTGTGATGATATTGATATTGAAGAGGATCGTTTCAAGACGGGACCCAGAAGTGGGGGCCACTGGATGGTGACCCGCTAAAGAGACTAACGTGCTCAGAAGACACGACATCAGTGTGCTAAAAGAGCGGATTAGTTACAAGAGGCCGGGGCTCCTAACGTGACTCCCACATTCTGTCGTGTCTTATTCTTATGGTCCTCTGAGAAAAAAGAAAAGGCTCTTTACCTTATCCAAGCTGTGTCCACCTTCTGTGGCAGCTTCGCTCTGTACAGGTCTTGACAAGCATTTAGACAGTTGATGGAACAACAGCTCACATCTGTATTCCACTGGACAGACACATAGACAGCACAAAGAACACTGGCTGGTGGAGATCCAAAGTTAAGCACGCAAGAAAGACATAAATATTATCTTGTTTTTCTCTTGTGTACTTAATTTTTTTTTCTACTCGCTTTATTTCAAAACAAGCATTCGTGATAACTCTGGAGATTTCACAGTAAAAAATTTGCATTTGTTCTTGATTTAGAACGTTGAATACGAAGTCATTTTCATTTCCCCCATGAAATTTTAGGTGCTTCCTCAATTCTTATTCTATATAAGAGCAAATTATCTGATATGAAGGAGCAATTCACTGATGAAAAATGGTTCAGCCTAACTGGGAATCAAAGAAATGCAAATATCAAAATAATAGAATTGGTTGTGATGCTTTGCAGCTATAGAGTTTATGATTATTTCTTGGTGTTGAAGGAAAGCATGGGCCTGATGCTAAGCTGATACTAGAATACTTTGAAAAAAAATCTAAAAGATACTCAGGCAAACAAAAGCCTCCAGCCAAACTGAACAAACGTTTTCTTTTTTTCCCCTTCTACAGATAGAATCTTTGACTGTAGTCAGAGATGCCTCCGTAAAGGGTATTACCTCAGAAGGACAGTCAGCATCATCCCTTCAAAAGAAGAGAAGCAATAGAAAGGTCCAGTCACAGTGGAGACCAGATCGCTGCCAATGGTGTGAGCGCGTGCCACAGTCCAAATGCAGCGGTGCGAGCAGGTCTCCCTTGCAATGCCTGAGGCTCCCAAGGCCTGAGAGAAGAGCCAGGTTACTGTGTGTCTAAAAGTCCACATAGGTGGTTCCATTGGCGGCGGGGACTGAGAAGCACCGAACACGAGAAAATAACACGAGAAAACACTCTAGAACAACGGAAAGGATGGAACCTGATAAATACACCAACATTGTACATGTGAGCCCAGGAAATTAACTCTCAGAGGAGGCCATTATCCCGGGAAGATGTTTAGCCCGGAATCGTCAGGGACAGTTGTTACAGTGATATTCAGCGGGCGCGCACCTTAAAGCCTTGAGAGCCCGGTGCCTGCCACAGAGTTTGTGTGGCTTCCAGTGTATACCAGTGAGCTGTGTTCAGTTGATCCATGTTAACAGTACCATTCACTGTTTCAATTTGTTGTTCTTCTAAGTGGAAATTTTGTCTGGTTCTCTTATGCTAATTTTTGCTTTATACATTTTAAATTGTGTGAGTATCACACGTGGGCTATTGAACTATCCAGTTAGAGTTGAATCGTTCCTTTCCCTCCCTTTATTTCTAAGTTTTTGTTTTGAGATTGTTTGTTTTTTAAGATATATTTATTTATTATGTATACAACATTTTGACTGCATGTGTGCCTGACCACCAGAAGAGGGCACCAGATCTCATTACAGATGGTTGTGAGGCACCATGTGGTTGCTGGGAACTGAACTCAGGACCTCTGGAAGAGCAGCCAGTGCTCTTAACCTCTGAGCCATCTCTCCAGCCTGTTTTAAGATTATTTCAACTGTTCTAATTTCTTTGCCTTTCCACATAACTTTTAAATGATTTTGTCTATCTCTAACAAAAGTCTTACCAGGATTTTGATAGAAATTACACTAAATATATACATTAATCTTGGAAGAATTAATATTTTAATATATCTTATATTGTAAGAGTTGACATATTTACTATATATTACTTACTGTTTCATTGTGTGTTCTCATTTCTATTAAGGTCAGCATATCTTTCCTTTTATTGATGCTTTTTATATTTTTCATTTACATGTGCTATTTATCAAATTATAAGAACTGCACGTGTTTGATTATATCTTTTGCTAGATAGTTTTTTTTGTGCAATTATAAATGGTAATGCATGTTTAATCCTATTATTTGTACTATGCTGTTATTATATATTTATGATTGATTGTTACATGTTTGCCTCACATCCAGCAATCTTTTTGATCTTATGTATTATTTGTAGAATTGCTTTCAAAGTCCATGGGATTTTTCTTTGCATAGACAATACTGTTGTGAGTAAATGTGGCCAGTTTTCCTTCTTTTTAATCTAAGACTTTTATTTCTTTTTCTTGTCTTATTGCACTATTGTAATAGTTGCTTTTCTATTGCTGTGACAAAACACCATAACCAAGGCAACTTATAAAAGAAAACATTTCATTGAGTTTACAGTTTTAGACAGCGTCCATGGTAGTA
Organism: Acomys russatus; assembly: GCF_903995435.1. Classification (NCBI taxonomy): domain Eukaryota; kingdom Metazoa; phylum Chordata; class Mammalia; order Rodentia; family Muridae; genus Acomys; species Acomys russatus. Next base: position 52,959,065 of record NC_067148.1, on the reverse strand, counting down.
GGTCGAAGGCATGGGGGCAGGGACAGCAGAGCACACTGGTTTGCAAGCTTGGCCTCCGCCAGTTTCTTCTGAGAGAAGCATCTAGACCATTTATGTGTGATGCCATTATTGATAGGAAAGCACCTTATTCTGACATTTTTTTCCTTATTCTGTTTTTGCATTCCTGTTTTCTCTCACTCTTATATGAGTTACTTGACCATTCTTTAGAATTTCACTTGTATCTATTTAATAAGTGGATCTCTTTGTATAGATTTTCTAATCATTACATCACTTATTATATTATAATTAACTGATTGATACATAATTTATAGCAGTTAACCAGTGGCCTTCTTTATAACCTAAGGTATCTAGTTGATCAGCTTGCTTTTTCACTGTTCGGACTCCTCTTACATTTATTGTATGCGAGAAGTCCAGGATTTTTAATTAGGTTTACTGAAAAATTATTCTAAAATCAGGCATTTAGTTCTGAGGGTCTTGAGAACAATAACACAGGCACGTAACAACTTCCACATTGAAATTTAGCACAATTTGTCTTTCCTCCAAATGCACCCATTGCCTTTGCGGGGTGATCTCCTCCTTCATTCCTCCTCCTCTGTGTTTCTCTGCGTTGTTTTGTCCTTTTTAAACTTTCATATAGGCAGAATCCCACAGCACACAGCCGTCCTACATCAGCAGATCGTCCTCTGTCCCTGAGCTCATTCATCCATCCCCTGGATGGAAACTATGTTTTGGTTGTTTCTAGCTTAGGCGGTTTATAAATATTCATATGCAGATTTTGGCGTGGGTGTAGATTTTCATGTAACACACATAGCCAAGAAGGATTCAACTCATCAGGTAGCATTTACAGCACAGGCACACTCTTGTTAAAGGTTCAGGCAGTTTTTTTTTCCCTCTCAAACTATCTCTGCTATTTTCCAAACTCAGGAGCAAATTATGAGTATGGCTGGGCTCGGGGTGTAGCTCAGTGGCATCAGTGGCAGTGCTCTCGCCTAACACACACAGGGTTCCAGCTCCACATCATGAAAAAAATCACCTCCCCCTATGCATCGTCAGGTCTTTACAGCTGCACACAAGTGTGCATTGCTGAAGTCTTTCTCTTTGAATCCTTTTAGAACCCATTATAACAGATGTGAGTCCTATGATTTTAATTTCTGTTTCCTTAATGATCAATCGTATTGGATACCTTTTCTTGTTGTAGTTATCAACATATGGTTTGAGGTGACATTTCAAATCTCTTACCTATTCTTGAGAATAGATGATTGGTTTTCTTGTTGATGAGTGTGTGTACGTGTGTGTGAGAGAGAGAGAGCATGAGTGTGTGAGTGTTGTAAGAGTGTTGAGTGTGTTAGTATGTGTTAGTGTTTGTGAGAGTACATGTGAGTGTGTTAGTGAGTGTGTTAGACTGTGTGTGAGTATGTGTGTGTGAGAGTATGTGTATGAGTGAGTGTGTCTATCTTATATGTGTCTTCCTTCCTCATTACTGTAACAAAATATTATGACATAAACAGCTTAAAGCAGAGAGCTTATATTGGCTCACAGTTGCAGAGGAACATGGTCCTTCACAGCAGGGAGGACACCAGGGAAGGTATGGAGTCCGGAGCAGGAGGTTGGCTGCTCACATTGCACTCAAGCTCAAGAATCAGAAAGCGAACAGAAAGTATGGCCAGGCTATAATACGCAGTGGTCTGCTCCAGTGACCCCCTTCCTCAGCATGGCTCCATTTCCTAAAATCTCTACAACCTTCCTAAACTGCTGAGGACCAAGTGTTCAAACAGATGAGCCTATGGTGGGCATTTCACATTCAGACTACAGCAGTGGACGGAAGCCCCTTATCAGAGATATGACAATATTTGCAAATATTTTTCTCATCGCTTCATTCTCTTAACAGTGTCTTCCAAGAACTAAAGATCTTACTGTTTTGAAAGTCCAATAATGGGGATTTCTTTCTTCAGTGTATTATGCTTTTGTTGTAAGTTTTCTTTGTGTGTGTGTGTGTGTGTGTGTGTGTGTGTGTGTGTGTGTGCATGCGCGTGCATGTACGCATTCATGTGCATGTGTATGGGGGCACAGGACAAAGTGTTACTCTAATAAACAATGTTCCTTTTCTGAGATAGTGTGTCTTGTTGGCCTGGAGCTCACGGTTAGGCTCGGCTGGCTGGTTATAGCACCCTGGGGATCTGCCCAGCTCAGCTTCTGGCCACTGGGGTTGCTGCCCCATGCCACCATGCCTGGGATTTTTACTTGAGTTCTGGAGATCAAGTCCATACCCTGGTGTTCACAAGAGAAGACTTTCACCAGCTGTGCTACAGTACAACTTTTAGGACATTTAAAAAAAAAAACATTTGAAATTCAAAAACATTTTTTCTATTGTTCTTTTCCCTACTAGCATTTTATTAGCTGCAGATGCTGTTATCGGGAAAGTATGGAGACATCTCAAGGCTCTGGGTGATGTCACCTTCCTCCTAGACAGCGGACTTCGGCTCCTATCATGCAATTAGGTTAGAAATAGACCACTTTAACCTAATCGGGATTGAGATGACTCCATTCCGGTTCCAGTCTATCAGGGAGGCTGGATTATTTCTTGTCTGCCCCAAAGTTGGAGCCGATATGGTAACGGGTAGCCTGCAGTGCAAGCCTGCAGTTTATAACCAGCCTGTCTGTGAGGTGGCCGAAAGCTGTGCTTAGCTTCTTCTCATCCCAGCCGCTGCTCATCAGTCAGCCAGTGTCCCAGGAGAGCTGTGGAGCCAAATGTCAGGCTCTCCCCTCTGCTCAGTGTTCCAGACCCTCAGAGAGCCCCCGTGGCTTTACAATTTTATGGGATGGGAGGACTGTTCTGATACAGGCTACTCTGGTCTGTCCCAAGTCAGAACCGTGCCATCCATTTTTTTCCTCACAGACTATTCAAGGGATGCATCTCTAAACTCCATTTCTTGGCGACTGATTTTTCTCTGAAGCAATTAGTCTCTGTGCAAAGCTAGGACTTTGGAAACCTGGATGCTCACATCCATGTGTGAGATGAGCTCATTTCCTGTGGAGGAAACTGGGTCAAGAATGGCTTTCTCTCACTTTTGAATTTCTGGTAAATATGGGGTTTTTGTTTGTTTGTTTTTTGTTTTTTGTTTTTTGCCAGTTTAGAGTGAGGGAACCGGATCGTTAGCTGCTTACACAAGCTCACTCTAACAACTTCCTTTGCTTAGGCAGAACCAAAATCGAATTACTTTCTCCCTCAGTTGTTTTATGTGTTTACTCCCCACTCCATCCGTCCTCTGAAAGGTTACTCCAATCAAACAAGCCTGTCGGGTAATAGCTGCCATTCCATCCGGGACTTAACCGCGTGCTTCCCCAGGACGATCCAGGATGAAGGAATCTGTCTTCAAAGTGTCAGGCGAGAGAGATAAAGTTTCCAGAGTCAACATTAAATCTTTGATAGCAGCTCAAAAATAATTGAAATAAGAAATAGCAGATATGAATGTGCATGCATCTGCTTTCAACACCAAAAGTGCAATCCTTCTCAGAATGCAGAATGGAGATGCTGCGGAGTTCATCAGGGCTTTCGTGGCCAGTGGGGCCAAGCCCAGTGAGGATAAAAGTAAAATGAGTGATGGATAGCCTTATAGAAGATGCAGAGATGGAGTGGGCGGGGAGGGGCGGGGGGGGGGAGATGGTTAGAAGATGCAGAGATGGAGTGGGCGGGGAGGGGCGGGGGGGGGAGATGGTAGGAAGCGGGAGCTGTTAAAGGTAAAGAAGTGGGCAGGCTGTGAGAAGCACTGGAAGAGTTAGCTTGGGTAAGAACAGCATGGCTGAGAGAAATGGCTGAAACAAAGACTTGAAGCAGCTGCTCATGAGCTGTCAAAGCAGGACATCTGTCGGAGGATGCGAACTACCCATGATGCTACACACATGGAACACAAACTCCCCTGTTTGCTGTCACTTCCCAGACTGACCTTGGGAAGGGCGTTCAGTTCCTCTAGGCCGCTGCGAAAAGACAGGGTTTTTTCCCCCCCACTAGTCATCTTTTAGGTCATTTTTTTAAAGTATAAGTATCATGTAACTTTAAATTATTGATACAAATAAGTATTGGAGACCTATAATATGCTTCCTTGACATGTCTACAGTGGATGAAATTTACTGTGGTGGGATTTAGAGTGTTTTATTCCTTAGCATAGAAAAGTGGACTGTACAATATATACACACTTTCTCTCATTAGTCATTTTATATACCAAACAAATTGTGAACAAACCTGTATCCATAAGCCTAATTGTGTATGGAAGTCATTACTTCAGGCTCACACTGAGAGACATTTTGTGGATAATTTTACCCCCTGTGTAGCCATTTCAGGATGAGTGGCATATTTACCTCTCTCAGGAAGAAAAAAGACTTTGTCACCAAATATTTACAGAGAAACTAAATGTTCTATCAGCAGGTTGGAGAGACCCAGTGTTAACTCTGTGTTGTTCCCAGTGTTGCCTTTTAACTCATCACTTCATCGTCACAACCTGGGTTCGGAACAAAAATCTAAGCACACAACGATTCAAAGACAATCTACAAAGCTGGCTTTAGACACTTCCGTGCAGCTGCCAGCAAGGCTACAGCGGTCTCTCTTCTTTTTGAAGTCATTTCTCTCTGTTGAAAGAAGTGACACTAGTGTTCCTACCTGGAATTGGCTTCACATTTTATAGCCACTGTTTTGTGGCAGTGAGAGGAAACATGCCTCTTCAAAGCAACATAGGCTTACCTTATCATCACACACACACAGGGAGAAGGGGAGAGAGAGAGAGAGAGAGACAGAGAGAGAGAGACAGAGAGAGAGAGAGAGAGAGAGACAGAGAGACAGAGAGAGAGACAGAGAGACAGAGAGAGAGACAGAGAGACAGAGAGAGAGACAGAGAGACAGAGAGACAGAGACGAGACACAGAGACACAGACACAGAGACACAGAGAAACTAAGGCATCCATCTTCGTGGAAGCCATTTTTGTAAGTATTGAAAAGAGGTAAGAAAACGTGGTTCCGATTCGCAGCTCTAAAAGCTGCAGGACACTGAGACACATCCGTCTTTTTCATGACCTGGCCTAATGCCAGGTGCATGGCCAGCGCTCAGTCAGGTTTAGCCTGAGTTCAGACTTTCCCCGACTCATCAGCTGTTGGACACAGACTGTATGAGATGCGCAGGCTTTCCTGTCAGAACCCCGTTCACCGACACTGCCCTAAGAATAGAGACTGCCCTTTTCTGTAGTGCACAGCCCAGGGACGTTCAGCTGATGAGCACTGCAGTAGAGTTTTTCGGGGCTAAGTTTGTCAACTGTTTGGGTGCACAAGTGTGGGGATTCACTAATTAGAGTGGGAACTTGGAAGGGAAAGAGACCCTAACCAATGGGTACTATGTAGTTCTGTGTCAAGCATTTTACCTACCCTTGCCCATTTGAGGCTCCTAACAACCACGTGAGGTTAAATTATTATCCCCTGCAAGGCGGAATACTTAGACGCTGGAAGGGCTCATTGCCTTATCCAAGACTGCTCAGCTTCTTTAAGAATACAGCCAGAGTCCCACTTTGCAGTGGGACTCTGTCCCTGTTGCAGTGTTGGAAGGGGCTGAGCTAAAGACAGGAGCGCTGAGCACAGCAGAGCAACGAAGCCTGAATCTGCCACATGCTTTTAGCCAGCCACGAGCAGGAGCAGAAAGGAAGCAAGCAGAAAGAAGCCCGCACCAAAGTATGCCTCCTAAACTGTGGCTGAGACCCGCTGGCTCTGAAGTCAGAGCAGTCACACAGCCTAAGCTGGCGTGCGTGCGTGCGTGCGTGCGTAGGTGAGTTGCTTTTGGGTAAGCCCTGACGGAGGGAAGCCCAGTAAACAGAACCAGAACCGAACTTCGGGCCATGGTGGCACAGGCCTTTAATCCCAGTACTCAGGAGGCAGAGGCAGGCAGATCGTTGCGAGTTTGATGCCAGCATGGTCTACAAAGCGAGTTCAGGACAGCCAGAGCTACATAGAGAAACCCTGCCTTGAAAAACCAAAAAAAAAAAAAAAAAAAGCAAAAACAAACAAAAAAACAAAAAACAAAACAACAAAAACTGAACTTGAAGGGCAGAGTTAAATCGCGCTGCTCACTCTGATCATTGACTGACGCTTTCACGTGTGGATCTTGTTGTGCAAACAGAAGTAGGGATTCTGCGATCTTCGCTTCAAGTCTCTGAGATGACACTGTTAATTTGCTTCAGGTTATTTGTATACTCCGAGTAATTGCCTTTTAACTTGAGGGTCGGGGAGCGTTGAATCAATATTCCTACTATACCTTCTAGACATTGGAATTTTAGTTACGCGACTAATAGAAAATCCGTTTGGAGCTCTATACTCCCCCCCCCCCCCCCCGTCTCCCCCTCCGTCTTTACCAGCACTTACATGTAATGCTTGTTGAGATGAACCAGATGCTGAGCTTGCTGCACTTCCGGTGTTTGTTGTCACAGTAGCCGCTGAGAACAGCTCTCCATTTCCTGCCGTTCGTGGCACCGAGCACAGGCGCACCTTCACAGTCTGCACAGCCCTTATCTGGAGGTCAGGAGTCCAAAATGGACTTGAGACATCTCACCGTTTGCAGCAGCGCTCCTTTTTTACGTATTCTGTAAAACAGAGGCCCGTACTTTAAAACGAAATGAACCCTGTGCGTGCCTGTACGTGGGTGTCACCCCAGGGCAAATCTAATTTATGACCAGCTATTACTTACAGATGGCTCTGCCCATACTACAAGCTTCTGTTAAGACAAAAGCCACCAGGGAGCAGGAGCCAGCACAAACCCAGTGCTCCTCACACCTCCCTTAACTAAGAAAATCCATCACCTAGCATGTCACTTCCCACTGAGTGAAACAGGAAGTTTCCCGCTCGGTTATACATAGGATCTAGCAATCAAGAAGGTTAACAAATGGCTGCCCTCCAAAGTCACCACAGGAAGGCTTGATGCTCCTCTGACTCCTATCTGCTGTCACCTTGCCAATTTTTAGATTAAAATGTCCAATTTCCTTTTTCTTTTAATTTAATAATTTTATTTCTTGAGAACCTCATACATACGCACTGTGTCCATCACTCTTAACCTCTTTATCTGCCCCCCATCCCCATATCCACCTTTCAAACCTTGTGGTCATTATAATTATTATTATTATTATTATTATTATTATTATTATTATTATTTTATTACTACTACTACTACTACTATTATTATTATTATTATTATTATTATTATTATTATTATTATTATTATATAACCTACTTAGTCCAGATGGACTTTGCTCATGTGTCTACATGTCCAGGCCTGACCATGTGGAACTGGACAGCCTGTATGGGAGCTAAGCAACCCTTGGACGAGATAGATGCTCCTTCTCTCTGAAATCACTAATACCCGTAGCTCTTCGTCTAGGGGTGAGACCGTGTGGAATTCCTCTGTCCGTTTTACATGCAAACTGGTGTTGCCATTACTCTGGTCTTACTGAAGTGCATGGGGGCAATGTCCCTGCCGGAGACAGAAAACACTGTTTCACAGCAGATGTGCTGGTCTTCAGGATCTCACAGTATTTCTGTCCCTGCTCCTTTCAGTGATTTTTTTTTTTTTTTTTTTTTTTTTTTTTTTTTTTTTTTTTTTTTCCTTTGAGTGTAGGGTGGCACTGTAGATCTGTCCTTGGGCTTGGGTACCCCACAAGCACTCACCCTATGCATTTTGGCCTGTTGTGGGTTTCTGTAATAGTTTCCATCTGTTCTCTGATGAGGAATAGAGCTACACTTACCTGTGGGTGTAAGGGGAAATACTTAGAGCACAGGTAGAAATTATATTGCTTTAGAAAAATGACTGTAGGCCAGGTGTGGTGGCACACGCCTTTAATCCCACTACTCCCGGGAGGCAGAGGCAGGCAGATGGCTGTGAGTTCGAGGCCAGCCCGGTCTACAAAGGGAGTACAAGACAGCCAAGGCTAACACAGAGAGACCCTGTCTGGAAAAACCAAACCAAAATCAAAATAAAACAAAAAAGAAAAACACTGTAGCGAATTTTCCTCTTGGTCTATGACCTCTGCAGTCACAGGTAGTAGGCTGGGCTTACATTACCAGGTATGACTTCCTCCTGTTGAGTGGGCCTTCAGTCCAGCTAGACAGCTGTCAGTTACCCCAAAAATAAATGTGCAGTTTTAAGGCTCATATACCAGAGACAGAATTCAGCAAAATAACAGGAGAGAGGATTATTTCTCTTAGGAAGGCTCCCTGCAACTGTTTCCTCAATAAATAAGCTAAATCTTTTTGGTTTTCCTAATGCTTTAATTACCAAATCGTTACAGGTCTTTCTTCTACCACATTATGAAAAATCTGAATGTTATAAATGTGTGTAAGACTTTCCAAATATAATGAAAATTCATTCTTCAGTGAGTGATGAAACCTCTACCACGTTCCATAAGCATAGCCAATGATCATCTATGCCAAAAGTTATCTTCAACTTACTAACAAAGCAATTTTATTCTGTTTCCTGAAAGGGAGCCGGAGCATTTTCCTCCGTGCCACTGCATGACAACAGTTACACACTGCATGAGGACTATTTATAAAGCATTCACAAGATGCCCCTAGAAGATTTCACGCCATGTTGCTGAATCCAATGCAGGCAATCTGAGTTGCCCTCTCTTCTTGAAAACAAAAACAAAAACAAAAACAAAAACCATGAAGAGATATAAACTAACAGCTCATACTGGCACACAGCTCTAATCCATGGCATAAAAATCCTGCCAAACTGAAATTAGAAAAAAGCACTATTAAAAGTATGTAAAATGTAGCTTTCACTTGGGCCAACATAGCAGCATGGATTATCAACGGCCTCAATCAAAACAAACAAACAACAACAACAAAGCAGAGAGTTTTGGGGAGTTGGAGAGTAATCTGCCTGAGTGATTAGCCATAAGGTAATTAGACTAACGCTATCTCTAGAGTTGAAGCTGCCCTTATCTTTCCATTATTTATTCCCTGGTTCAGCATGTATTCCAGGACCAGTCTTGTGACGCGGGAAGAGGATGTGATAAACAGGCAGACATGACTTCGGCTCTGGTGGCTTAGATTAGGGAACTGCAAATTCAGATGGATTTTTTCCAAAGCCCCACCCCGGGATGACTACCTCCAGGGATTAAAGCAGAGTCTTATGACAAGCCTGGATCGGTGTGAGACACACAGTAATACCCACTTATACAGACAAGAGGAGCACACGGGGGCATTGTTAGAGTCACACAACTGTTAGCGACGACACGGGACAACACCTGTCCCTTTAAGACTCCAGACTTGACTAATGCCTGGTGAACATCCCCCTTTAACATTAGAGTTTTTAGTTTACCCTTGAGTGGAGGCTTCAATGTCAGAAATGACACTTGAGAAAAAGCCTGGGAGGTCCGGGGAGATGGAGACAGAGATCTAAAACCTACAGAGCAATAGCAGCAGCATAAAAGGAAAACACTAATAAGGGGACCTGTGGCTTTCTGATGAGAATATGGCTAACATTGGCTTAACATAAGCCTGACAAGCCTGACAGTGTTGTCAATATTTGGTGCACAACATTCCCCCAAAAAAGTCCTACGAAATGGGCTTCCCCCTCATTTCATAGACTAAGATGCAGAAATTAAGTGACTTTGCCAGGATCACATGGCTTGGTAATGGCCGCGAGGAATCTGAAACCAGCCCATGACCATCAGTACAATGCCATACTACTTTCCTTAGACAGAGTCAAGCCTACAAGGGTATTTGTTTGTACTCAGTCTCCTTGGCATAGAAAGGATAGGAACTGTTGATCTACTTCACAATGATGTGGTGGGATTTTGTGGATAACTCTATGCTCTTCTCTTATTTCCATAGGAAAACCTCACTGTCCTTCCCTAGGTAGAGAGGAGATGTTCTTTATTCTGTTCACTTCTCCCTAGCTCTCCTGAAGTGCATATATCTTAATATTTATTTCTAAGTATCACCCTTATCTTTGTATTACACTTATTTTGTTTGTCTGTGTATGTATGTGTACATGTATCGTGGCACACGCAAGGAAGTAAGATCAACTTGCTGGAGTGGGTTATCCCACTCCACCATGTAGGTCCTGGGGATCGAACTCAGGTCGGCAGGCTTGGCAGTAAGTGCCTTTCCCTGCCAGCCCAGCATTAGCTTTTAGAAATCTTCAAAAATAAGGTATGGCCACAGATAAAGTGCACTTGCTCTGCTGAGTAGCATCCCACCAAGTGACTCTAACCAAAGTCAGTGGACCACACACAAAAAGAAGACATAAAAGTAGGAGGGAAGCTCTCTGAGGAAAAGCATACCAGGGTGGGAAGGATGAAGGGACGGAGGAGAATGGAGGGCCGAAGTACTCAAATTAATTACAAAAATGTATAAAATTGTCAGATGCTAAAATTAGAATCATTAAAAATGCTATTCTAAACAGAATACAGAGAGAAAGAGAGAGAACCTTATCCAAACAGAAGCATAGAAAATCAAAGCCGTAGCCACGTATAGGACAAGCCATGTATAGCACTGCCCATAAAAAAATACTGTTTTTTTTTTTTTTTTTTTTTTTTTACAAAAATGGAATTTGTTTATGTAAGGAGTGGGGCTATAAAAGATAAGAGCTATAATCATGCTGGTTATTAACAAATGGAATTCATAAAATCTCATTACCAGTAAGTCCAAGGGTAAACTCCCCAGTCATCAAGAGTTATAAATCATTGTGTTTGAACTGGCTGGATAGCCAGGTAGGGTGTGGACCTGCCCTGACACCAATTATCAAATCCTGGGGGGTGAGCCAAGGAGAAGCATCCCCTAAAGGGAACATCAAAGCAGCATTTAAAACTCAGCTTAAACAAGAGTGGACGGGAATGGCGCAGACCAGGGTCAGCAATGCGGAAGCACAGCCTATGGTTTCCAGCTGGAGGAATCGAAGCACACTTCCGAAAGACCGGCATTCCAGAGTGCTGTGGATATAACCAGTGGCTTTTTTTTACTCTTTGTTTATTCTAGGCAATAAATCATAAACAAAAAGGAGTTTTAGCCTCTTAGTGCCAAGCACAGTGCTGGGTGGGGGGCTGTTTTTTAACTTGAACTCTTTCTGGCTGTACACCTGAGACGGTTTCAGCTTTCATCCTGAATTAGCATAGTGACACTTAGAATTCCTTAATCATGCTGAGGGCATATCAACAACTATTTGAGTTAAAAAAAAAAAAAGTAAACATTTGATCAACTCAACAGCGCATTAGAAATAAGACAGTAATTGTGTTTTGATTTTCATATGGTCTCTGTTGTCAAGTCTTCAAAGACTGTGTCTAGTTGAAGTCAACAATGTGAGATGTGGTGACTAAGAAGACATGTTTGTTTCTTTAATGTCTTGACAAGACTCTACATAAAGCCCTGTGTCCACACTGGCCCGCTGCAAATGTGAGTCTGACTCGATTAGTCACAAAAATCCTAAGGCTAACATTGGAAGGAGACTTCGGGAATTTACAGATGAGAGTCAGAGGCCCCGCTAGCCTGCGGCAAGATGCAAGGCAGCTCTCACAAAGGGTGTGTCAGCAAGGTGAACAGACAAGCTGGAGCATTGGTTTAGTGTATGACCTCTGCAGTGGGGAGGTATGAAATCAGCGTTCTCTTCCCACATTTTTTGGTTGTTTGTTTTTTACTGAGACAAGTTCTTTCCACGTAGTCCAAGCTGGCTTTGAACTCACATAGCATAAAAGTTCACGGTCTTCCCAGTTCAACCTCTCCCATGCTACAATTGCAGGTGTCCTCTAGGATTGGGTAGCTTCTGAGGCCAATTTTTTAAAACCAATTTTTTTTTTTTATTAATTCAAGAGCTGATACTCGGTTAAAAATGAAAGCAGCCTCTATACTGCCCTTCCTCCTAAGTCTCATACCCAGGGATCAGTAACACAGCTGATGTTAAACCTAAATGTCTTCAGGATGTAGTGTAGGAAGGCACATCCTATGGCATGCGGTCCATCCCCATCACTTCACGGCTGTGTGGGCTGGACAGAATGCAAAACAGCAAGGCAAGCTGTTTTCTCTGCAGAAGGCCAGTGTTTTTTAGTGTGTGTCCTTCCTATTTGAATCCCACAGGATACACACTCAGGCTAACCGTACCAAAAAGGCATTCCTGCGACACTTTGGAATAAGCATCTTTAGTAGGACAACTGCTTATCCATGCTTCGGTGAGGTGGCGGAGCCACACCCAGCTCTTCTGGGATTGTATGGAAGACGATCAAGCAGCTCTGACATTCTCCGCTTTCTTATGTTTCAGCGGCTCCTTTTATCTTCCATTCTGCCACTGGTCTTAAAATAAGAAGAGGAACAGGAACTCATTTTTGACTGAGGAAATAACCTTCCAAGATCCATTTCTCCATCCTTGCTGTTTTGACTGATGACATAGCTGCTAATGAGATTAGTGCCTTCCCTTCTGCTCCTTTTTCAGCAGGATTAGTTGCTGCTTTTATACCCTCTGCTGCTAATTTTGCTAGCAAATCTCTTGAGAGTTCTAGCCTAATTTTCTGCTACTAGAAGCAGAACTGACGCTGCCATAGGTCACCTGGCAGTATTTAATTCCTCCAGGGAATCCCAAAGAATAAAGCTTGTGGGTATAATTTAGACATAAACATCAAGTAAACATCAGGGGCCAATTTTTCAGACAGGGAAATTGATGGCTTTGAACCAAATAATCCTTATTTTCCATAATTCTTATGCTCAGGAGTTCCTGTAAGAGGTATGTGCCATATTACTAATATTAATATCTATACTGTATCACAATGCCCTATATTCTTTGACATTTTAATAACTCTTTGAAAAGTTAATACAATTTTATACAATGTACTTTGATCATATTTGCTCCCCCACTCTTTTGTCTAGCTCTTCCCAGATCTACCTCTTTTTAAAGAATATCCCACAGAGTCCAGTTGGTGCTGCCCACTAGTCCTGGGTGTGGGGCCGTCCACGTCCTCAGAGAAAACCAACACTTCCTCTCCCAGAAGCTATCAATTAGCAATCCTCAGGGAGGAGCCGCCTCCCTTCTCTGTGCCGAAGTCTTGTCTAGCATGGTGGTGTGCAAGCCTTGCCCATGCTGTCACATCTGCTGGGAGTTCATGTGTGCGGCTTCTCTATCATGCCTGGAAAATACGGTTTCAGTATAGGAATCTACTGCTTCTTGCTCTTACACTCTTCCCACAGCCCTCTTCCTTGATGACCCTTGAGCTTTGTGAAAAGGAGTGCAATACAAATGTCCCATTTAGTGCAGAGCACTCCGCAGTATCATAACCCAAGGATGTTGAACAGTTGTGGGTCTCTGTGTTAACTGCCTTGTGCCACTAGAAGAATCATCTCTGATAGGAGTTGAGAGATGCACTAATCTATGGGTGTAGTCAACAGTCACTAAGAGTCAGTTTACCAGTGTCTCAATTTAGCATAATTGTAGTAGGTTTTCTCCTATCTAGCCACAGGCCCATGGACCTGGTAATAGTGCCAAATATGGGCTCCATCTCATGGAGGTATCCACAAATCCAACTAGAAAGGGGTTGTTTACTACCATAACATTCATGCCACTATCACACCAGTAGGCATATCTTGCCAAGCTATTTGTCATTGTGGCTCACAGGATTCACAGGTAGGTAAGACTAATGGTTACTTTTCTTCTCCAGTAATGCATGTAGCACCTTCCAGCACTATGAAAGTCGGGGCATAGGAGTGAAGCGTTGAGGTCAGTAACTGGTTGGTTTCTTAGTTTTGTATGATTCAAGTCTACCGGGTCTTCACCAGCAGAGTCTTAGCGATCAAGTTCTGCAATGGCAACAGCCTCAAGTGTTTGGGTAGTGTTCTAGTTTGCTTTTTTTTTTTGTATTGCTATAATAAAAACACTGATCAAATGCAACTTGAAAAAGAAAACGTTTATCTTCTCCTTTATAGTCTATCACCAAGCAGAGCCATGGCCAAATCTCAAGGCAAATTCTCAAAAAAGTAGATCACGGAGGAAGGCTTTTATTGGCTGGCTTTCCTATACTACCCTGGACCACCAGCCCAGGAATGATAATGCCCACAGTGGACCTTCTCACATCAACCAATCAAGAAGAGGCCCTTGCTAGGCATGGTGGTTCACACTTTTAATCCCAGCACTCAGGGAGGCAGAGGCTAGTGGATCTCTGTGAGTTTGAGGCCAACCTGGTCTACAAAGCGAGTCCAGGATAGCCAGGCTACATAGAGAAACTCTGTCTCAAGAAAACAAAACCAAAGAAAAGAAAACAGAAAAAAGAATGCACCCCACAGAGACAGTTCCTCAAATGAGGTTTCCTCTTCCCACATGACTTTAATTTGTGTAAAACTGGCCAGCACAGCAAAGTTACAGGGACTCAACGACCAGCAACTCCAACGCAGGTAACCCAGTTCTAGAACTATGCTTTTTTTTTTTTTTTTTTTTTTTAATGGCCTATTGTATTGTTTTTAATGGCCTAGGGAATTATATCTTCTCATTATGGAGTAATGTCATTTAAACTTTATGTATATATGTATATTTTAGGAATCTTCTACAGTAGTAAGTCTCCATATATCCTCTTCCAAATTATGTCATATGTTTAGGTCTATAATCCATTTTGAGCAGATTTTATAAGTGATGAGACGCAAAAACTCATTTCACTTTTATACCTATGTATATTTGACTTTCTCAGCACCATTTATTGAAGATTCTCAAATATCAGTTAACTATAGATGTGTTGGCCCTATTTATTGAATGCTCAGTCTATTCTCTTGGTGTACATGTCTGTATTTATACCAATATTGTGGTGTTTTGTTACCTTAGGTTTGTAATGTGTTTTAAAGTTAGGCAGCATTTTATTTTGATTTTGATTTTATCATCCAGAATTTTTCTTATCCACAGACGTCTGAAAGCCAGACTTCCATGAAACAGAAAGAAGCTTGCTCCTAGGGACATGCCACTTCTTTTTCATCCTCAGTACTCCATTTTCGTCCTTCTTTTTCTGCCTTTTCACACAGTATCTCCCACAAGTAGCTAGTTTCGTTAATATCCAAATTACCCAATCCATTTCTCAAAACATAAGTCAGCATGGACACATACATTTTTCCTGAAACCCTGTACTTCTTTCTTGAAGGGTGGCTCCCTATTCTCTCTTGGATCTCGCCTTTTTATATAATCATTCTTTATTCGTAAAGCATTTCTAGTTCCTTTTGGCGGGTGCCTGGCCTCCAACGTGTAGATTTCCATTTGTTCACACTCTCTTCTATCTAAATGATCACTTAGGATATTTATAGTATTTTACAATCGCCAACAGTATTGTAATGAACAATCCTTTTGTAATAAGAAGAAAAGATTTCTCACAAAAACTGCAGTCCCTTGGCAGGCCATACCTCTGTGTGTGAGCGCTGTGTTCCCTAGCTGTGCAAGGTTTTGAGTGGTTGTCTTGTCCCTAGTTTGTGTGTTGGAATCCCAGCCCCTAAAATGATGGCGCTAAGAGGTACTGGGTGAGGTAACCAGGTCCTAAGCATGGAGCCCTCTTAAATAGACCGAGTGCTTGTATAAAAGGGGACCTCGGAAATTCTTTGTCCCTATTACTGTGACAACGCAGCAGGAAGGTGTCATCTCTGGGCCGGCCAGAACTCAGCAAACACTGCATCGGCAACTACAAGGGCCCCAGAGTTCCCGCCTTCAGAAGGGTGAGAAGCCTTCCTGTGGTTTACAAGACTCCACGCTGGCAGCGCTTTGTTTTTGAGTATACATATGAAGGCTATTGAGCTCTCTGAGTTATTTTGATAATTTGCTATGGCTCTCAAGTTAATTTGATCTCTTACAATGTTTTCAGGTTTTCAAAATATACCATTTATACTCACTTATTTCTGCATACTAGCCCAAAGGGCATGTCCCATGAAAGTCTTTACTTATCAGGAAACTCAGACAGAGGTGAGGACATCCTATTGGGACTCTAGATGAGAGAAGCATGGGAGAATAGCAAAGTAGAAGGATCCAGAGGGTCCTAGAAACCTACAAGAAGAACATTATGATAGGCAGATTTGGGCCCAGGGGTCCTGCTCAAACTATGGCACCAGCCAAGGACAATACAGGCGGTAAACTTTAAACCCCTACCCAGATCTAGCCAATGGTCAGAACATTCTCCACAGTTGAGTGGAGAGTGGGATATGACTTTCTCACGTACTCTGGTGCCTCACATTTGACCATGTGCCCTGGAGGGGGAGACCTGGTGGCACTCAGAAGAAGGATAGCAGGTTACCATGAAGAGACTTGAAACCCTATGAGCATATACAGGGGGAGGTAATCCCCCTCAGGAACAGTCATAGGGGAGGGGAATAAGGCGAAAATGGGAGGGGGGAAGAATGGGAGGATACAAGGGATGGGATAATCATTGAGATGTAACAAGAATAAATTAATAAAAAATTAAAAATAACAAAGATACATCAATTTGGATAGACAAAAAATTGTCATACTTTATATACTTATTATTGTAGAAACCTTAGTTTGCCATAAAATGCTCAACAACAAAATCTAAAAAAAAAAAAAAAAAAACCATTTAATTATCTGCATGTACAATAAAGAACGAGTCCTTATTGCTGTTGTTTTTAAGCTATTTGTTTGCCTCTACTCTATTTATGTGGCATAATTTCAGTGACTAATAATTCTACTGCAGAGTTGGATAGAGGCAGAGACAGTGCTTCTAATATAACAGGGACTGATGCTAGTGTCTCTCTTTAGCAATGTAATAGATTGGTGCATTATATGTCTTAGTTTCTTTTCCTCCTTGTTATGACAAAATGCCTGGAAAAGAGTGGAAAGGGCTATCTAGCTGATTGTTAAAGGTTACAGCCTGCCGTTGCCAGGGAGTCATAGCCACGGCAGCATGAAGCCACTAGTCCTGCATCCACAGTAACAAAGCTAACGAAGCAGAAAGCATCAGGTGAACGCGTATTGCTCGGTTGCTTTCTCTGCTTTATACAATCCAGGATCCCCTACGAAAGGAATGGTGCCTACCCACTTCAATTTATGCAGTCAAGACATAACCCCCCACAGGGATCATATGTATTCTAGGTAGCTGGGTCTCACAGGTCATCTATGCTCTACCCAGTTCACAGCACTGGCCATCACAGTATGTGTACATGCATGCTAACTGTGACATGTGCAAAGGGCCCAGTTTCTTTTTCCATAGTACTTTTTATCATACTGGATCTTGAAATTTATCAGGTTTTTTTCAGCATCTATGGAGATTATTATGAGGGCCTTTTTTTTTTCTTTTAAAGCCATTGATATAACATTACTGGTTTACCTATTATTGAGCAAACGTTATGTTATAATAATAAAGTGCACTTGGCCGTGGACTGGTGTTAATACTGCACCGATTGCTTTATGCCTGTTTGGATGTTTATTCCAGTGTCCAGGAAGCTTCTGTGGGCTCTTTTATACAGTTTCTTGGCCTTTCCTTTCTAACACACTCTCTAACCAGTTTGATTTCCTTTTCATTTTGTTCCGTCATTTGTTTTTCTGCCGTTCATTTCCTCTTATTAAGACGGTCTATTCTCGCTCAGGCACCTTGGAACCTGCTCTCTTCTTGAGTCTTTTTCATCTATTTCCTTCCTTTGATCACTCGACTCTCCTTTTCACTTCCTCCCATTCTTATCCATTACTGTTTTCATTTTTCAAGTTGCCAGTTTAAATTGTTCTTTCAATTTCTCAAATGCTTGAATGATTATAATTCTGTTTGGAGAATGGGATGTGTAGACTATTTTCCTCCTTCAGAGTTCTTCTTATGGAGTCTAAAAGCTGTTAACCAACTGATGTGTATTAAATTTTCTTCTCCAACTTTGTGAACTGGCCCTTTAGGAATTTATTACTTATTTTCATTTTTACAGTATTATGACAATTCATAAGGTTTCTGGGCTAATGGCAACACCGTCTAACAAGCTCCTTGCTTTAATGGCCACTCGTCCCTTTGTCTCAGTGGTGGGAGGCTGAGTACCACACATCTTTTGCTCTTGTCCCCTTCACCCTGCAGTGTGCCTCCTTGTGCTGTGTCCCTCCCTTTTCCTTACCAGTGTGTTCTGAATGATAGCTTGTAAACAACTCATGATTTGTTTAATCTTACTCACGCATTCTGAAGTTGTCCCCCTACAACCTGTGCTGCGCTCTGCCTGGACATAGCTAGAGAATTTTCATACAAAGTGAAGTCGGTCCTTGGAGTAATAGTTCTGATGAGTCCTAGGCCCTTTGGGACTGTCCCGGAGTCCGCCTATCTCTGTGTGTTTGGTCCGTATGGACCCTTCTACAAGACAAGTACCAAGCAAGAATGTAGGAGCTCTGACTGAGAAATATAGTGTTATCTCCTTTTTAGTTAAGAGTCACTTTGTGCTAAAGGCAAGGCTTGGTGCGGACCTGCCTTTCCCGCCTTGTTGATATTACCATGGGAGATGTTAAGAGGCTGGCAGGCTGGCAGCTCTTCCCATCACTAGATAACCAGAGGCCAATTGGGTGAATCATATGCCCAGTTGATTTTCCCCCTTTGTTCTTTTTTTCCTTTTTTGTTTATTTGTTTGTTTTTGAGACGAGGTCTCTCTAGATAGCTGTCCTGTCCTGAAACGCACTAAATAGATTAGCCTGGCTTTGAACTCACAAAAATCCCCCTACCTCTGCCTCCCCAGTGCTGGAATTAAAGGTGTGTGCCACTATGACAGCTGCTCATTTGCTTTTATTGAACTCCCCCCCCCCAACCCCCACTTATGCTTGGCCTTATTAACTTGCTTGTTAGCAGGTCAAACAACTCTTGCTTGCAGGGAGGGTACTTCACAGAGACTCCTGAAACTAAGATGTCCCACAGAAAATACTCTTCTCTTGCTACTGGCTGAGGTGTGTCCTCCCTGTGTGAATTACTCATAGATATGGTCTCAAAGGACGTATTAATAGGAAATGAGGGAATAAGATCGGGATTTTAATTTTATAGGATTAGTGGCATTATAGAAACAGCTCTCCCACATCTCCCTCCACTCCTCCCTCTCTCTCCTGCACAGGAGCACTCACCAAGGAAAGGCCACCATCGTCAATCCAGAAAGAGGGCCACCACCAAGTTAACTATAATTTTGATCCCAAATGTCCTATCATCTAGATCTGTGGAAATGTGAGACTAAGTACCCGTTGCTTGAGCCACCAAGCCCATGGCATTCTGCTGTGGCAAGCCGTGCTGACTAATACACCCTGGTTAGCATATGTCAGAGACTAATCCTTGAAGCCAATTAGGCATTAAGCTGTGGCTGTGGGAAGATGCCATCTGCTTCAAGTTTCAACATGTCCCTGGGCATGGCTCCCCAAACCATCTCATTGTGAGCACCGCGACTCTTTGCCCCTTCGGTACTGGCAGACTGCAGGAAGTACATTCTGCCCTACAGAACTTTTCGTCTTACCTGTTGGTCTCCTACCTCATACAACTTCAAGAGTTAATAAATCGCTTCAGAAAGAAACCCTGTGTGTATCTGCGGCAGGCTCTCTCCCTGACGGGTCTTCATTCTCTGAGCACTGTGGGACGGTGGGAGATTTCAGTACAATGCAGAAAACCAGACACACACCTGCAACTCCTCAAGTTCCCCACACTGTGCATGATCACCATGCTTTTTTGCTGAGTTCTCAACTTCCAGCAGAGTCCCTCCACCTGGGTCAAGCCCAACCATCTGTGTGTTCCCAGAATTGACAGGCACCCTGAGAGAAAAACTGCTGCCAATCATCAGATCACCTCAGACCACGCTCTCTCTAGAATGTTAGCTCATTTCATCTTTGCGGCTTCCACAGCTCTCAGATGCCTCTGGAAATGACTTTTTATTATGTTTTCCCTTTGTTCAAGTAAGAATGCTGCCCTATCGCAGCCTCCTCGGAAGCACAGAGCTTTCTCTAAATAATCTCACATCCTGACAACACTAGCCTTCCAAAAGAACGTACCAGAACTAATATAATAGATGTTTGCTGGAGTAAGTAAGTAAGTAAGTAAGTAAGTAAGTAAGTAAATAAATAAATAAATAAATAAATAAATAAATAAATAAGTGACCTAGGCCAATCTGACCCACTCTATGGTCTTAACTGCACAGAGTTCGCTGCTGGACAAGATGTTATTTCTGTGACTCAGTAGAGGGGCAATGCAGAGATGCAGAAAGATGGTAAACGGTGCATTTTGAGGCAGGAAGTAGTCTAGCACCCTGGCTGGTCATTCCGTCATCACCTTCTGCTTCTCAAATTCTCCTTTATCACTCCAAGAGGGAAATCAGTGGTGGAGGCATTTGCCTATGAGGCTGCTTCTCTCTGTCTTCTCGCCTCCAAGGTATAATTTCGGAGACTTGGCCTCTAGTCTATTTGATTCTCAATATCTAAAATGCTTTCCTAGGATACATGTCCAAATCATTTCCATCAAAGAATGGCTATCTCTACATCTCTTTACACTCTGCTTTATAGAAGACAAATCCCAATAAAAGCACCAAATTAAAGTCAAAGAGAATGTTATGGGAAGTCACTGATACATGACAGTAGGAAATCTGCAAAGTACTTCAATAACTTTGACTTAACAGACACTAAAGTATTCCGTGTGTGTGTGTGTGTGTGTGTGTGTGTGTGTGTCTGTGTCTCTGTGTCTGTGTCTGTGTAATTGTGGTGGTTTGAATAGGAACAGCCCCAATAGACTCATGTGTTTGAGAGAGTGGTCCCGTTAGGAGGTGTGGCCTAGTTGGAGTAGGTGTGGTCTTGTTAGAGGAAGTGTGTCCCTGTGGGAAAGGGCTTTGAGGTGTCACATGCTCCTAGCATACAGTCAGTATGACACACAGTCCCTTCTGCTGACTCGCAGCTTCTCCAGTGCCACATCTGCCTGCACAGTGCCACACTTCCCACCATGACAATGATGGACTAAACCTCTGAAACTGTGAGCCGACCATAATTAAATGTTTTCCTTTGTAAGAGTTGCCTTGGTCATGGTGTCTCTTCACAGGAATAAAACCCTAAAAAAGACAATTATTTATGAAACTAAAATTCCTCCTATGGGAAGAAAACCTTTGTCATAGATAAACTTCAAGAAAAAATGTAAACTATAATCTTGGTGATATTTTTAGCTTCAAATAGTAACTATGGACATTGCAACCTAACATAGCAAGTTCATATTTATATTTGTATATTTCAAAGCCAATAGAATGATACAAACTGGGCCAAGCCAGAAATTATTTCAATAATTAAAATTAACCTTAATGTTATGTATCACTTGATTTCTCCCTCTAGAGAATAGTCCTTGGTGATATTTTTATATAAATGTAGCACAATTTGCTTAAAATTTTTGAAAAGCTACAATGAAATGGTCAGGTTATTTTAAGGTAGAAAATAAATCAACTTCAGGTAAAAGAAGAATGAAAATACTATAATGTATGGGCACACACATTTTGTATGTTGTGTGAAAATTGTTCAGAAGCAGGATGATTGGACATAAGGAATGAACAATGTTGGACAATTCTCTAATTCAGTTACCAGTGTCAGGCAGAATCTAAAGAGAACAGCAAAGGCACAGGGCTGGGAAGAAATGGCTCTGCAACTACTAAGATGACTAACTGACCCAAGCTCTGTCTTCATTTGTGGCATGGGGATTGTTGAGGGAACTCAGGCAGGCCATCTACCACCCAGGGAATAGCAAGTGTCAATCAACAGAAGCAAAGGGAGTTGAGCAGCCCCTAAGGACTCACTGGGGCGGGGTTGGGGATTTAGCTCAGTGGTAGAGCGCTTGCCTAGCAAGCACAAGGCCCTGGGTTTGGTCCTCAGCTCTGGGAAAAAAAAAAAAAAAAAAAAAGGACTCACTGGGGCATGGGGGAGGCAAAAGCAAGCCTAAGAGAGGAGGGTAGGGCGGCATGGGTTTCTTCTGTCTTTTTTTCCAACATAATGTTTTAGTGATTATTTGGGAATTTCATATCATGTAACCTGATTAGGCTCACTTCCCAGTCCTCTCAGGTTCACCCCTGACCCTTATGACCCTCATCCCTCAAAAACAAAGAAGAGGGGGAGGATGAGGAGGAGGAGGAGGAAGAAGAGAAAGGAAGGAAGGAAGAAAAAGAAGAAGCAGCAGAAGGAGGAGGGGGAGTGGGAGGAGAAAGTTCAATCTGTGTTTCCCATAATGCCACTGGAGCATGGCCCAACTTCCAGTAGCAAGCCCCTTAAAGAAAGCTGAGTCTACTCCCACACCCACCTCCACTCCCATCAGAAAGAATGTGAGGAAATTAGCAAGGTAGAAGTAAAGACCCCATCTAAAGTGTGCAGCTGGTTTCCCTGACAGTAGAATCCTGCTATGGTGTTACAAAGAAAATGATTTCTCATCATTGATTAGCTTTGCATTAAGAATCAGGGGGAGAGTTTGGGGAAGAAACTGAATCGCAGACCAGTGTATAAGCAAGAGGGATATGGTCCCATAGGAAAGCCCATCCCTGCCTGAGCACTGAGTGTGTACCTGACACTGACCACCTGTGGCTTCCTGGGGCTGACTTGATGGGAGTCACAGTAAGCAATGAATAGGCAGCTGCATATCTGTGTTTTAGATCCATTCTACTCACAACCCCGAGCAGTGGGACTCCCAGGAATCAGAAACTCTGGGCTGCACAGTCATGCTGACCTCTGTGGAGGACTCACATAGTCCTCATAACCACCCTGTAGGCCTGGGCCACCCAGGGAGAAAAAGGAAGTTGGGTACCTAGGAACTGTGCGGTGTAGTACATGAGAAATGATTGATAAAAATTATTATAAAAGTACTTAACACACTGTTGTGGTTTGAGTGAAAAATGTCTTTATAGGGCCATACGTTTGAACGTTTGGTCCCTGGCTGGCTACACTGCTTGAGAAAGTTATGTCACTTTTAGGAGGGACAGCCTTACTGGAAGAAGTACATCACTAAGGGAGATGTGGAGGTTGTTGTTTGTTTGTTTTCTCATTTATTTATTTACATTCTGATCAGAGCTTCCCCTACCTCCTCCCCTCCCAGCCCCTCCCTCTCACACTCCCTCCCCTTATGCCCCTCCCTTTCTCCTTAGGGAAGTGGAGACCTCTCATAGATGTCAACTCATCTTGGCATATCAAATGGTAGTAGGACTGGGCACATCTTCTTCTACCGAGGCTAAACAAGGCCACCCAGTCAGGGGAAAGGAATGCAAAGGCAGGCAACAGAGTCACAGACAGCCATTGATCATGCTGTTAGAGGTCTCACATGAAGACCAAGAACACTGATGCACAAAATACTCCATAAAATACTCACAAGCTGAATCCAGTAACACACAAAGAGCATCATCCACCATGATCAGGCAGACTTCATCCCAGGAAGCCAGAGGTGATTCAACACATGAAAATCTATCAGGGGAACCTACCTTAGAAGGAAACAAATTTTAAAAATGATCGCCTCATTAGATGATGAAAAAGCCTTTGACGAGACCTAAGCCTTCATCATGATCTTGGGAAGATCAAGGATACAAGGTGCCAACCTGAACACAATGAAGGCAATACACAGCAAGCCAATATCAAATTAAATGGAGAGAAATTTAAAGCAATTCCACTAAAAACCAGGCACAAGATAAGGCTGCTTACTTGAAGTGGAAGTTTCTGGTTTCTTTGGAGAAACTGTCTTGTGAGAGGGCATGTGATGTTTTACCGGAAGCAGACATGTGAGGAGAGTGTGTATGATGGTTGGAAGGAGAATGGAAAGAACCACAGACAGTGGGACGAGGCTTTTGGCATTTCTACACCAGGCAACACTCGCTGGTCTTCGCTGGACTTCACCGCTCTTCACCGGTCTTCCCTGGACTTCGCTGGTCTTCGCCGGACTTCGCTGGTCTTCGCCGGACTTCGCTGGTCTTCGCTGGACATCGCTGGTCTTCGCCGGACTTCGCTGGTCTTCGCTGGACTTCACCGCTCTTCACTGGTCTTCCCTGGACTTCGCTGGTCTTCGCCGGACTTCGCTGGTCTTCGCCGGACTTCGCTGGTCTTCGCCGGACTTCGCTGGTCTTCGCCGGACTTCGCTGGTCTTCGCTGGACATCGCTGGTCTTCGCTGGTCTTCGCTGGACTTCACCGCTCTTCACTGGTCTTCCCTGGACTTCGCTGGTCTTCACTGGACTTTGCTGATCTTCACTGGACTTCGCTGGTCTTTGCTGGACTTCATTGGTCTTCACTTGGCAGAGAGGAATGTTCTAGCAAACTTCTCATGGTACTCCAGTTGATGCTGGCCGAATCCACAGACTCATACTGATTCTGTGAAGCCTTGCTGGTTCTGCTGGATCGTGCCACCACTAGGAATTCATGTGGCTGTTGGGTATTGGCTATTGGACTGGACTGCTGGTATCCTGACAGCGCAGAGTAGAATTGGCCCAAGGAACTACGTCTAAACAGGCCCGCAACCCCTTTTTCCTACTTACGTTCTTTCTCTCCCTCCTCCGGTCAGTGGGTTGGAACTGAGGTTGAAGTGTTTAAGAACTCTAAATAAAGTAGATTTAGAAAAATCTAAGCCAGCACTCACCCTCTCTCTGAATCTATTCAATACAGTACTTGAAGTTCTAGCTAGAACAATAAGACAACTAAAGGAGATCAAGGGGATACAAAATGCAAAGGAAGGTGTCAAAGTATTGCTATTCATAGATGATAATGATAGTGTACATAAGTGACCTTCAAAATTCTACCTGAGAACTCCTACAGCTGTCAAACACCTTCAGCACAGTGGCTGGATACAAAATTAACTAAAAAAAAATAGCGGCTCTCCTTTATACATATAATAAAAAGGCTGAAGGAGAAAATTAGAAAACAACATCCTTCATAATAGCCACAAATAATATAAAATATCTTGCTGTAACTCTAACCAAGCAAGTATGTATGGCAAGCACCTCAAGTCTCTGAAGAAAAAATCAAAGAAGACATTGCGGTCTTAGAATGTAGCCTCACTTCCTCTTCTCTCTTTCTGCCTTCTGTGTGCAGATAAAATGTGATCAACCTACATCCTGATTGCCAGGCTGGCCTCACACTCATGGCGCCACCCCTTTCCTGCTATGGTGGGCTGTTTGCCCTCTGGATCTGTAAGCCAAAATAAACCTCACTCCCTTAAAGTGCTTTTTGTTGGAGCATTCTATCATAGTAACTGGAAAGCCACAAACGCACACATGACTGTTGAACTCGTGTTGACCTGTGTGCCGCTGTTTCATAAGCATTGGCCATGAGCTGTCTCTGGACTCCCTCTTAAAATATCAATGGCATTTTGCTGTTTAGTTCCAGACCTTAACCTACTCATCAACGTGACATCAGGTACATGTATTTCTTGGTTATAAAAATCGTGCAAACTGACTATGGTTGTTTGAATAGGTACGGCCCCCATGGACTCATGTGTTTGAATGCTTGGCCCATAGGGCGTGGTAGTATTAAGGGAAGTGGCCTTGTTGGAGTGGGTGTGGTCCTGTTGGTGGAAGTGTGTCACTGCGGGCTGGCTTTTGAGGTCTCCTATGTGCAAGATGTGCTCTGTGCGGTACACAGTCTCCTCTTGCTGCCTGCAGATCAAAATGTAGAACTCTCAGCTCCTCCACCACCATGTCTGCTTGCATGCTGCCATGTTTCCCACCATGATAACAATGAACCAAACCTCTGAAACTATAATCCAGCCCAAATTAAGTGTTTTCCTTTATAAGAGTTACCATGGTCATGGTGTCCCGTCACAGCAATGCAACCCTAACTAAGACACCAAGATATTTGTGCTACGAAGTAGCATCAAGTTTAAACATCTTGCTCAAAATTCTACTTTTAACTTAGAAATCTGAGATTTTTAAAATGAAAATATTAAAAATATCACTAAGATTTTTAGGATAAAGAAAACATTGACACCGACCTCCCCTCTTTTGTAACTAGATATTACTAGGAAAATGTGTCCTGCTAAGCTGGGTGCACCAGTCGGCAGCTCATCAAAAATGCTTCATTCTTGTTGTTGAATGGAAGAATGAGTTAAAAAGAGAATCTATCTTTTAAAATACTTATCAGGCACTATAGTTTACATTTTAAGAACTCTCTGTCTGGAGCCATACTCAATTTTTAATTGGGATGTTTATTTTCTTTTTTATGTGTTCATTAATTTTATTCAGTAAAGCTGAAAATTATATATACCTTAAATGGCTATCAAGAACCACATGCTTGTACCCACAAAATAATGTCTTGTACCTACAAAAGGTATTTCTGCACACTATGAAATAGCACACGTGATTTGTGACTCTCAAACTCATCACTTTGATAGGAGAACCTAGGCGGGTGGTCACGTGTTGTTTGGTTGTTTCCGTTGCTCATCAACCCACAGTGGCTGTACGGGGATGGGCGATGGGGTCCAGATAAAGAAAGCACTTGGCTTACCAACACAGGTGACAGTGATGTCTTTTATCCTGTTACAGGGTGTGACTATGACTAACACAACTCACAAGACTGATGAAAAATCTGTAATTGAAGTGGATTCAAGTTTGTTTATATTATTTATATATAAAGTGATTGGCATAGCTAGAATTTCTCTTTACAGTTGCATACTCTCCCAGAAAGAAAACAAAGAAGAATCCAATAATCAATAATAAGGCTAAAGGAGTGTAGGCTGAAGAAACATCAACAGAAAACAGCATGGAAATAGTGATGTCTTAGTAGGTTTCCTCTCTTCTCCCAAAATAATCCTAGACCTTTTTTGTTTTTCAAAAACCACTCTTCAAGAAGAAATTGAATGTTAAAGTACGTAAGATCACTAAACAAGGCATTAGCATTATGAAGTAGTTTTACATGTTTAGGCTAAAAAAAAGTAGCTGAGATATGCTAAAGTAATTGGAAATTTTAACTGTGAAATATTTCTAAATGATATATTCTTAATGTTACAGATTATTTGGAGCTGTTTATCCCAAGACGCCTGTCTTATTTGTATATTGACTCCCCTTATTAAAATGTAAAGTCTGCTGGGCAGTGGTGGCACATGCCTTTAATCCCAGCACTCGGGAGGCAGAGGCAGGTGGATCTCTATGAGTTCGAGGCCAGCCTGGTCTACAAAGAGAATTCCAGGACAGCCAGGGCTACACAGAGAAACCCTGTCTCAAAGAACAACAACAACAACAACAAAAAAGCCAAAATAAAAAAATGTAAAGTCTATGAGTCACAACCTGCCTTATTTGTATATTCACTACCCTTATTAAAATGCAAAGTCTATATATCACAACTTGTTCTTGCTGGATCCATGCAGACTCTCAGAAGTGTGTAAACTCTTTTCTAAAAGTGATCACAAACATTCACTTTAGTAAGGCCTCAGATTGAACACCTCTTACATAGCTCACTTTTCTCTTTCCAGAATCTGAACCCATCATTTTGGCTGCACATTTCACACAGGGGCTGGCGAGGTGGTTCATGTATAAAGGCGCTTGTCCCCAAGCTTGAGGGCGTGAGCTGGGAGGAAAAGATATCCAACTTCTGTAAGTTGTCTTTGATATGTACACATTCTGTCAAGTACACAGACACACACACACACACACACACACACACACACACACACAGAGAGAGAGAGAGAGAGAGAGAGAGAGAGAGAGAGAAATGATTTTACAGTTTATGCTGTTAGTTTTATTAAAATAAGATTTATTTATTATTTATACAGTATTCTGCCTGCATGTATGTCTGCAAGCCAGAAGAGGACGCCAGATCTCATTGTAGATGCTTGTGAGCCACCATGTGGTTGTTGGGAACTGAACTCAGTACCTTTGGAAGAACAGACATGGCCCTTAACCTCTGAGCCATCTCTCCAGCCACTATGCTGTTAGTTTTTAAAAATTTATTGCCATCCATCTTTCTTCCTTTCTCCAAATAATGTGTAACATTAAGAATACAGACCCAGAAAGATGCACATGGTATATACTCACTTATAATTGGACAGTAGCCCAACATGGATGTTCTCTGAGTGTCTTCACTCAGTGGGGCATGGGGACAGATGCTGGGACTTGCTGTTGGGACTCCAGGTGAGAGAGGTATGGGAGAATGGGGAAACAGAAGGACCCAGAGGGCTCAGGAGCCCCAAAAGAAGACCATCGGGGCTAGCGGATCTGGACCCAGGGGGGCCTGGACAAACTACTGTACTAACCAAGGACTATGCATGCAGTAAACCTAGAACCTCTTTTCAGATCTAGCCAATGGACAACACATTCTCCACAGTTGTGTGGAGAGCAGGGACTGACTCTGACATGAACTCTGGTGCCCCCTATTTGACCACTTCCCCTTGATGGGGAGGCCTGGTGGCACTCAGAGGAAGGGGAAGCAGGCTACCAGGAGGAGACCTGATAGGCTCTGATCATATGGTATGGTGGGAGGTGCCCTTTTGTCACAGGTTTAGAGGACAGGAAGAGGGTGAAAGAGGGAGGAGGAAACAGGAAGATACAAGTGAGGGGATAACAATCGGGATGTAACCTGAGTAATAAAATTTAATAAATAAATTAAATAAATAAAAATTTAAACGTTTCTACCGCCCCCAAAAATTCCCACCCCCCCAAAAAAAACCCAAAAACAAAAAAAATAATTCACAGTTAAAATTTCAAATTACTTTAGCATCTCTCAGGTTGTTTGTTTTCTTGGTGTTTAGTTTCGTTAGCCTGCCCTGATAGGTTATCCACACAGCTGGGTAGACTAGGTAGGCAGTGCCAGCTGAACTCAATGAGGTTAGAAGAGGGAGGAGTCTCAAGCTTTGAGGAAAGAGATAAGGAGCTGGAGAGGTGGCAACTAGAAGAGTTGGTGGGGGTGACTATGCTCAAAAATGAATTTGGGATTCTCAAAGAATTAATCAAAAGTGCTCCTGATAGAAAAGAGAAGCCAACTGTGAAACTAATTCAGTCTTGGGACGTTCAGATATAGGCAACCAGAGACCCTCCTTTCAGCAACGATCTCTTTCTTTGCAGTTCTACATAGTAAGCAAACTTATCAGACTAGCAAGCATGGAGGATGGCTGAAACCTAGCTACTTACCAAAGAATCTAAGCTGGGCATGGTGGTGCACAGCTGTCATCCCGGCACTCGGCAGGCAGAGGCAGGAGGATCGCTGTGAGTTTGAGGCCAGCCTGGTCTACAAAGTGAGTTCAGGACAGCCAAGGGGCTACACAGAGAAACCTGTCTTGAAAACAAAACAAAACAAAAAACCATACACATCCCTCTCCCCAAAAAAACAAGAGAGAGAAACAGAAAAACAGAGAGAGAGACAGAGACAGAGAGACAGAGACACAGAGACAGAGGAAGGGAGGGAGGGAGGGAGGGAGAGACTAGTCAGAGTAAAGAAATCACAAGGAAGAAAGCACTGTGGTAAGATCCATCAACCATATTTATTAGTTGATTTTTAAA
The DNA here is from genome assembly GCF_903995435.1 of Acomys russatus. Taxonomy (NCBI): domain Eukaryota; kingdom Metazoa; phylum Chordata; class Mammalia; order Rodentia; family Muridae; genus Acomys; species Acomys russatus. The sequence goes on along the minus strand of NC_067148.1, from coordinate 52,929,676 downwards.
GGCTGCCTGTGATCTTTAGAACAAAAGATTGCGTTTTATTATGGCAACTGAAAATGCCATTAACTTCACAAGTATTTAATTGTTTCTGGTCTCCAGATTTCAGAATAGCTTTTACTTTCATTAAAAAGTAAAATTTTAAATCATTCTGGGCTGTGCTCCCCCCTCAAAAAAAAAAAAAAATAAAACAAAAACAAAACACATTTCAGCTGTTCACAATAGTGTCCAGAAAAGAGGCAAGGCTGAACCTTGCAGATTACACAGCCAAGGATTTGTGAGACTAAACGGCCTCTGTTTCCCAATCTGTAAGTTTTCAGACAGAAGTATAAAAACCATGCCGAAAGGTGATGGTTGTTTTTCTGAAATCAAATGATTCTTATCAAGTGACAGAAACATACATAATATTAGCTCGAAGAGAAAGAGGGAAAGAAACAGGATGCAGAAGAACACACGGACTCAGCACCTGGACGGTGCAGAGCTAAGTGGGTCTCACCAGCTGGTCATTTCACTGACAGATCAGGAATAAGATGGGCTTTGGTTTTGCTCCCCGACACTAGGTTTTAAACTGGAATTCTGTTTTACCCTAACTCTCAGATGGGCTCTTTAGCTTTTCATTAACTATAGATTTTAGTTTCAAGTCACAGACGACAACTGCACATATACCCAAGGTCTGTTGTGACACAGTGCAGCATGTGCATCTAAAAAGTATTGATCAGACCAGGGTAGTTTGGCATAGGTGTAACTGTATATATTTATCCTCCATGTCAGGACCACTCTAGCCTTTTCAGCTGGCTATTGTGAAATACCCAGTTCATCAACTGCTACCGGACACCTTCTAAGCTGTGAGTCTTGTGCCGTCTACACTAACATTGCCTCCTCATCAAATCCAGCCCAGGGTGTGACAGGGAGGGAGGGAGGGAGGGGAAGACTCTCCTCACGATGCCATCCAGCATTGTTTTTGCTTTGGCTAGTTCTGGGTCGTGGTATGTACCACCCCTGGGTCGGAATATTTAAGAGATGCAGTGATCTCCTACCTGAATTTGCTGCTTATTTATTTACAATGACAGTATCTAGATTTATTCACCCTGCAGCCACTGCCTGGGCTCTCTGCCATCCCTGTGGAAATCCCACCCATGGGTAAATCATGTCTCGGAGTCAGTGAGCCTGTATTGTTACAGCTGTGATACACACCTCGCTTTATCTTCGTCTCCGGCTTATCACACCTGGTTTGCTGTGTACGGAAATCTGGCTCTGCAGGGAACGCCACGATAATTTGAGCTGTTGCCGGAAAGGACCGTGGGTAAAGGCGATAAGATCACCGGGAAGATGCGTGTTGATTTGCTTTGAGGGATGAATCTGATCCCTCCACGCGCGGGCTTAATTGGATTCTAAAGCTGGCGCTTGCTAAAAAGCACAGCTAAGGAAAACTTGGGGATGTGGCATATGCTCTTGTTTCTGTTGCTGATAGATAAAGGAAATAAAATGACTCTATTCTATGCAGTTAAATTGTTTACAAACATATTTCACTATTACGACACAGATGCCAAGGCCACTAAACAGTCACATCAGCAATGCTTCCACAACGTCTAAAGGAAGGGCACTGGCACCATGAAGGATGCCGTGGCAAGAGTGTATGTGGATTTAGGGCTATAAGACTAGGTTTGTGCGATGTTTCTACACTCCCTACTTCAAGACTCCAGCAAACCTACTTAACCAACACGCAAGCCTCCAGCTCTTCTCCGTAATACAAAGATAACACCCACCCTACAAGTTACAGGGACGGTGTGAAGTCCGAACAACACACAACTTTACTGTACTCACACCTTGGCAGGTCTTTGAATTATTTAAGTATTTCTGAAGAAAGCCTTCCTGCACGTGTTTTTTTTTTTTTGTTTTTGTTTTTGTTTTTGTTTTTGTTTTTTTTTTTTTCTATTTAAGGTAATTTTCACCCCACCTAGATTTTCTGCAGTTTCTTACAATAGAATCTGCGGTTTTGTATGCTGGAAAGCTATGAATGAATTTAGGTAAACCTGACGCTACCTTCCTTTCTGTGTCGATAGCAACTGAACTGTCTGCACATGCATAGTGACGTGGTTTCCAGATTCTGTGCTTTGCTATTAATATTATTGGGGTTTTGGCCCTTTAAAAAAAAAAATATATATATATAGTTGGGCTGAGTGAAGAAAATAGCTCTTAGCTCTTTGATTACTGTGTTGTTGTTGTTTTGGTTTCTTGGTTTTTTGAGATAGGGTTTCTCTGGGTAGCCCTGGCTGTCCTGGAACTCGTTTTATAATCCAGGCTGGCCTTGAACTCACAGACATCCACCCACCTCTGCCTCTCAAGTGCTGGTGTTAAAGGCATGTGCCACCACCACCACCCAGCTTGATTACTGTTTTTAAGACATGGAAAACATAAACCCCGATGCCTATCTTAATACGTGATGTGTGTTTGGGTGGAGAACAAGTCTATGCAAGAAGTAAGATGAGGCAGAAGGATTTTGAAACAGGTTCTTTAAAATATGATATTCTTAGTAGTCTCCATGCCCTCGTTCTTGACTCTGCTGACTAAACAGGCGTGTGCTCCGTAACTCCTGCCCAATACCATGCAGAGCATACGGTAGAAACACTCTCATGTTTGTCCCACGTTGAGGACAAGGTGAAACACGTTTCTCTCTCTCTCTCTCTCTCTCTCTCTCTCTCTCTCTCTCTCTCTCTCTCTCTCTCTCTCTCTCTCTCTCTCTCTCTCTCTCTTTCTCTCTCTCTCTCCAAGATTTCTCTGTTGTAGTCTTGGCTGTCCTGGACTCATTTTGTAGACCAGGCTGGCTTCGAACTCACAGGGATCCACCTGCCTCTGCCTCCCGAGTGCTGGGATTAAAGGTGTGCGCCACCTCGCCCGGCTGAAACATGTTTCTACCTAGAGCTGCTACAATATGCATGGGTGCTGAGGAACACATGAGACCGCCAAGAATGACCACGTGTGGATTTCCTCGGACAACCTTACAAGAAGGAAACGTACCTCGGGTTCACAGTAGCTATGGAGGACCTAGAGGTTGAAGGAAAACAGAAAGAACGATTCTTGTTTGGGAAATATTTTACTCCACCTCCCCAACCCAGGGTACAAAAGAAGAACCTAGATTTACCATGAGAGTCACTACACAGGCAGCAACGCTAAGCAGCTGCTGCCGGGGGCGGGGTTTAGGGGGGCGTGGGAGGATGATGCTCTCACTTCCTGCTCTTGCACCATCGCTGCAGGCCCCCGTGCATTTGTGGAAGGAGCAGCCGCAGGGAGTTCCTCAGAGACATAAACTTAGCAATCAAATGACAACGGGCAAAGAACGTGAACGGAGACTTCAGACAGACACTCCCATATACCATGCGAACGGCCTTTAAGCACATGAGAATGTGCCACAACACTAAACATTTGACGGTTCATTAGACGTGGGAGAGTGCGCAAAAGTCAGCTGGTAAAGTTTCAGGTCAGCAGATTCCAGATGTGTACTTGGAACATATACCAGAATTTAAAATGAACAGCACACAAATATGTAACGCGTGCATATCTCAACGACTTCTCTCACAGATCTCATAACTCTAACGTTCAGAATTACACCCATAGTGTTATTTATTATAGCATTGGGTACTGTTTGTAAGAGCAAAAGCCTGCAAGTAGGTTAAACATCTGACAAGAGTAGCATACTTAAATAAACTAAAAGCTTATCCAGCGTAATATTATGCGAGTCACTAAATAAGTCTTTGTGTCAACCCAGACCGCTGTAACAAAATACGCTTGGCCAGGGGTTTAGGCAGGATTCAACAAATACTTATTTATTACAACTTAGAGGCTGGCATCAGCATCAGCTAGAAGCATGGTGGGATTCCAATGGCAGCCCTCCTCTTGGCTTGTGACTGGCTGGTTCCTAGACTGGCCCCACTACATGGAGAGAGAAACATCTGTCGTCTCTTCTTTAGCAAGAGAGTAACATAAAATGGGCTTGGTGGTGCATGCCTTTAACTAATCTCAGCCCTTGGGAGGCTGAGGCAGGAGAATTTCTGTGAGCTCCAGTCCAGCCTGGTTTACATAGAGCATTCTAGGACACACAGAGCTACATAATAGAGAGACCTTGTCTCAAAAAGATTAAAAAAAAAAAGAAAGAAAGAAAAAGGCCCATAAAGGGAATCCACCTTTATGATTTCATTTAGTTTGAATTACCTTGCAAAGACCATGATACTGTATAACCTTATCACATTTGAATATGAGGTAATCAATAAAAATAGAGCAGGGGCACCATGGACAGTCAGCCCACAAGAGAAAGGTACCAGTAGGGACTTACTTCTAAGATATTTTATTAAAATAAATAAATCATATGCAGGGCTTCTTCTCTGGGGTCTGCGATTTCCCATCGACCATGTTACCGTACAAGGCATGAATTGTCTCCTGTGGAGGAGATCGAATCTAACCAAGAAAGGGGTTGGTTATCCTCCTAAACAGTCTTGCCACTACTGCACCAGTGGACACCTCTTGCATGGCAGGGTGGTGTTGTATGTCTCTTCCGGGGTCCGGCACCAGATAAGACCACTGGTTTCTTTTCTTCTCAAACAGCCTGCATAGAACTATGAAAGCTAGTCATCTGGGAGGGTGTCCTGGTCAGTTCAAGGTTGATTTCTCTGTGTCCTGCATCCTTCTACGATAGATGAAAGGGGAAGATATAGGGGAGATGTCTTCTTAAAATCTGTTTATGGTTTTATTACTAATATTACTAACCCTTTTCCTCTGGCATACATTTCAACTTGCTAAGATTTTATTTCTGTGATAACATGAATTTCATCATTTTATTTTTATGCTCCCAACATTTTGAGTGATGGTTCGTGCAGAGGAGGTTATCAATAAATGTTGAGGTGTGTGTGTGTGTGTGTGTGTGTGTGTGTGTGTGTGTGTGATGTTTATATGCCAAGAGGTTTTAGAAAGTCGTGGAGAAAATGTTAGGCTAGTTTTCCCATGGGAAGATCAGGAAGGAAACTCACCTTCTAGTTTCAGGCTGAGAAATGCACTGGGTTGGATAGCGTGCCTGGCGCTGGTATGAGCCACACACAAGGACACACAGCCACGCCCTTTCAGGAACATCATGCAGCCTCAGTGGCTTTCACTTTTACATCTGTTTAAGAAATCAACACCCAGCACTAAGACTTGTTCTCTTACATTGAAAAAACTTTCCAGAAGCCATTTTCAGCTCCAAGCTCCTCTGCTATGTGTGCTCCACTGTGAGGGGCTAGAGCTGCTTACCCTCCATCCTCAAATCTCTTCTTCCAAGTGGACTCCATCTCATTCCACTCATGAATATGGAAGAATCTCGTCACCAGAGGAATGCTGGATGCCACGAGAAAGGTTTACTTTTTTGTCTTTCCTGTCAGAGAATCTCCAATCAGGAGCCCACAGTTGGCCAAAGTTGTCCTCCGGTTTCAATCCTACCAACCTTCCCAGGAACAGCCAAGCTAAGGGCCTGTCACTTCTGTCATGGTCACCTCGGCATGTTGCTTCCCGTGGGGCTGCTCATCCTGAGTCCAGTCCATTCCTTGCATTCTCTAGGTCTGCAGGTGCTAGTCCCTCCCCGCTCTAGGTCTGCAGGTGCTAGTCCCTCCCCGCTCTAGGTCTGCAGGTGCTAGTCCCTCCCCGCTCTAGGTCTGCAGGTGCTAGTTCCTCCCCGCTCTAGGTCTGCAGGTGCTAGTCCCTCCCCACTCTAGGTCTGCAGGTGCTAGTCCCTCCCCGCTCTAGGTCTGCAGGTGCTAGTCCCTCCCCGCTCTAGGTCTGCAGGTGCTAGTTCCTCCCTGCTCTAGGTCTGCAGGTGCTAGTCCCTCCCTGCTCTAGGTCTGCAGGTGCTAGTCCCTCCCTGCTGTCCTGGATCTTGTGGTTTCTTCAGCAGCTTGTTTCATCCTCCCAGCGCCTGTATAGCTGGCACCCTGTACTTAGGGACTGTAGGTCTTCTCTGCTGCCTAAACTGAAGCAGTATGTGCTATCGGCCCCTCTTCTGGTTCTGCGTTCTTTCCTTGGGTGATCTTTCTCTAAGCCCACATCAGTACTAAAGATACATATATGGTTTTCGTTTCCCTCCCCATCTTAAAGGCTAATTGACACCTCAGATTTATCAGGTCCCCAAAGGAGCTCCTCACACACCAAATATTGCTCTATCAGAATTCCCCATCTCGGGAGATGCCATTGCTGTCCATAGATATCTTCAACCCAAATGTCTAGAACCATCCTTGTTTGCTATCCTTTCCTGAAAATCCCCAGGCAATGTCAGTATGTCATGAACTGTACCCTCATCTGTTTTTCTCCATCTCTTCTGCCGCTACCCTTTTCCAGATCGCTCTTTCTTCCCGTCTTCTATCATCAGCCTCTCAGCTCTCACCTTCCTGGGGTGTTCCTAAACCATAACCACCTTTTAAAAGCACAAATAACAACAAGAATGTGAATTTATAATAACAGCAGAACAGGATCTGGTCCTTGCTGTCAACTCCAGCCTCATCTCTTACCATATTCTACTAGTCCCACTGTGCTCTAGACCAACGCCCTCCATTTTTGGTTATCTGTCTTTTCCACTTGTTGCCCAGTTCTACCGGGGCAGGGCTCCTGCTCCTCACTGTTACAGCCTTAGGATTCCCAGCACCCCCAGCAGTCTCTGTTCCTTTAATGTCCTTTAATATCTGTTGACTAGAGGCAAGAGAGACGGCTCAGAGGTTAAGAACACTGACTGCCCTTCCAAAGGTTCTAAGTTCAATTCCCATCAATCACATGATGGCTCACAACCACCTGTAATGAGATCTGGTGCCCTCTTCTGGCCTTCAGGAGTACATGCAAACAAATACCCTGTATACATAATAAATACCTGTTGACTACATTGATGGGCAAATGTATTCACTCTGTCGTCCTTAGATTAGGAACACCTTACCATCTACAATAGATGAAAGGGGATGGAGCTGCCTACAGCAATAGATTTGTCCTCTATTTAATTCCCTTTCCTCTCATACTGCCCTAGGAATTTCCTTGAGGAATAAAAGCCTAGAGGATCAAAACTTGCTGACAAAGCTGTTTTCCTTTGAATAAATAAGGCACGTAAATCACAAAGGTCAAAGATGAAGATGCTTCAGAATCTATATGGTTCTTAGAGCAATGAGATTCGTGGCCTTTAAAAAAATATGTAGAATAAGACGAAACAAATGTTTTCAGTAGATGCTCAGGTGCTCTTTTCTAAAAATAACACACTTAACCACAAATCAATGTTTAAAGCCAGATGGCTAATGAGGACCAGTCAGGAAACTCCTATAATTCACAGTAATGAGTATGGTAATGAGCTCCCATTATAAACCCAACAGCTTCATGACACACTGTATCTATTTCAAATAATAGTGATTTGACTATTTCATATTTTTTCAAAGCTCCAGAGTTAATTTACTGGGAAAATACTAGAAAACGTGACTGATGGATGGGTTATCATACTTGAAAAATCACTAGAAGGTGACCTAAATTTTATTAACAAGTCCTGGTTAAATATCAGATGTCATTAGGAATTAAAAAAAATACATGTATTCAAACAAAGCTGGGCAGTCATGGCACATGCCTTTAATCTCAAGCACTAGGGAAGCAGAGGCAGGTAGATCTCTATGAGTTCTAAGCCAGCCTAGTCTACAGAGTGAGCTCCAGGACAGCCAAGGCTACACAGAGAAACCCTGTCTCAAAACAAAACATCAAACCCAAATAAAGACTAAGCTCTTTAGAAACATGAAAGAGGTCCTGTTACTGTGCCTGACAGAAGAGATTTTCCTTCAGCTCTTCGGTGTCTTTGCTTTTCACATAGCAGTGTAGGAGAGGTCACGCTCCGTTCAACACGATGCTTTGGGGACTTTTTCACTATACAAAATGCCAGGGATTAAATTTTATTTTTAACATCAAAAGCAAATATTTAGTTTTGCCCTGAAAATCTACATGTCTTGGATAAATTGTCTGAAAAGGTGCTGCCAGCCATCCAACATGATACGGGCAGGAGGACAGACCAGCAAGTGCGACATCATAGATGCTCTCTGCCATTAAGGGGGTTTCACTCATACCACCTGATTACAGGGTGTTGCTGACATTTCTAGAGTATGCAGCACCTCAAAACAGATGCTGAGACTCACAGGCAAACATCGGGCGATGTGGGGGCGGGGGCGGGGAGAAAAGGACATGGAGCCAACCAACCAGGACCCAGAGGGGCCTGCTGAGACTGAGGCACCAAAGGCTTTGCATGGACTGGACCTAAGGCCCCTACACAGATGTGGCTGATGGGCAGCTCAGCATTCATGTGGGTCTCCTAGTAAGAGGAGTGGGGCTCTCTCTGACATGGACTCTGTTGCTAGCTTTTCAATCACTTCCCCCTAGCAGGAGTGTCTTTCCAGGCCACAAGGGAAGAGGATACACTCAGTCCTAATATGACTTGATGAGCTGAGGGGGACAGGAAGTGGAGGCTTCCTTATTCCGAGGAGTAGGGGAGGGGGGTGTGAAAGAGGGAGGGAGGGTGGGGCTGGGAGGTGAGGAGGGGTGGGGCTATGACCAGGATGCAAAGTGAATAAATAAATAAATTTTCAAAAGAAAGAGTATGGTCTAATAATGTTTATTATTAGGCTTATATCATTATGGGGGTATTATCTAACCTACTATCAATCAATAAAAACACAAACACCGGGCAGATTTTAGAATAGCCTTATCTCACCTGGGGCATGGCAGGTATTACGGGCTAAACTGTCTTTCTCCGAAAACCCCCATACCGTGGTATGTGTTCCTCTCCACACTAACCCATCACAGCTGCTCTGCTACCTTCCTCCTCCCCGATACCTGTTGATACCTGTGGCTTCTCCTTCCCAAGATCCTTCTCTTCCCAAAGCCAGCCAGCCAGCCTTTGCCATGCTCACCTTCCTCCGGCCCTGCCCAGGTATCGGCTTTTTATTGATCAAACAGGAACAATTTCTTAAGCAAGGTTTATACAACGAGGACAGGTGTACATGGGAATGTGCTCACCTGGGCAGCAGCTAGACCTTGGGAGCCAGTAATTAGCATCAGAATAGATAGCACCAGACTGGCCCACAACACAGGGGCACAGGCTCTCTGACCTGAGGATGCCAGGTGAGGCAGTGAGGGCTTCTCTACCCTTCATTATTTCTATCTTACATGTTCACACACTGATTGAGTAAAAGCCATGACACTTGATATATGTGTGTGATGCCATATATTTTTAAATTATTATATTAAACTGTTAGTTGCTTTGCTTGGTTTAAGAGTGCTGCCGCTCCCTCCCTTCCTCCCTCCCTCTCTCTCTGTCTCTCTCTCTCTCTGTCTCTGTCTCTGTCTCTCCTCTCTGTCTCTCCTTCTCTCTCTCTCTCTCTCTCTCTCTCTCTCTCTCTCTGTCTCTCTCTCTCAGAAAGAGTCTTACTAGCCCAGACTGCCCTCAAAATTACTTTGTAACCAAGACTTGCTTTGAATGTTCCAAGTTTTTCTGCTAAAATGTACTGATTATAAACACATAAAATTTCTAAATAGATCTCAGTAATATTTACTGAAAATTGGAGGTTTGCTTTCTGAAGTGCATAAAGCAGGGTATTTGGTCTAAGAGAAAAGAAGCCAGGTAGGAAGTGGAGGCGCGGTGCTGAGGGCTGGTAAAGGGAAGTCTTCGCTGTTTGAGAAAGATGGTCTCTGGAAAAGAGGGATACCTCAAGCGTGGATTTCTAAAGATGTTAACACCAGAACCTTCTCAAGTGAATATCACTATCTGGAATTACGAGTGCCATACCTGTTCATGACCTCAGTGGCCAGTGGGTCACAGAATGCTATAAAATGTGAGCAGGCAATAGACGTCAAACGTGAGAAGACAGTAGTTTGTGCATCCATGGCTGTGCCATATAAAACACACAAAAAAAGGTGCCAGAGTTGAAAATCAAGCACAGAATGGAAAGACAAAGATCCCCCCCCAAAAAAAACAGATTCAAAGCAACTTAAAGAAAACAAGGACTATACAGGAAAAAGAAAGACTAGAGATTAAAAACAATACAGCAAAAGGAAAACAGCGTTTTACCAATGAAAACCTCCATAGACAAAATAAGAAAGCTCGCTGTCCATGTCCTTAGAGATACTTTTGATTCGAGATGTAAGAAATATGCCTATAAATGTTTTTATTTTTAAGGAAAAATAAAGAAGACCATTTCAACCCCAAGGACAACAACATGTTCCACAGGAAAACCTCTGACCTCACATCTCTGCGTGTGTTCACTGTTAGCAGACTTCGCAGTGTCGTGTAGCTCTATGTCGGGTCACTTAACCAGAACCACAGCCCAGCTCTGCTAGACGACCCCCCAACATGGAGAGTGGCCAAGGAAGGGAAAGGAGAGAAGCAAGGCGCGTCTACTCTCAGCTTCTGAACTCAGAGGCCACAGGAAACATTGCAGAAGAGGGGGAGGGAAAACTGTAAAAGCCACAGGGACTGGTGAGTCTGCTGTGTCCTCCTGTAGTGTCTGAAGCGACACCCAGTAAGTCTCCCCAGCGTGCCTGCCAGAGCAGGGGCTGAGCAAGGACAACCAAAGGCGTGCCACAGTGGATAGGGAAACATCGAGAGACCCCAGCCCGACACAGCTATAGGCAACTAAGGGATTCTGAAAGCAGAAGGAATAGCCTTCCTCAGGGGACGTACACCAAACAATTATCCAGTGCCTGGTGGTCAGCCTTGAAAACATACCAACAAGTAACATTACAGAGTGAGCAGGCATGCGAGCACATGCACGTGCATGCACACACACACATATGCATACACACACATACGCACGTAACACAATGAATGAGAAAAGAAGCCATGAATTAAACGAGACAAGGGAAAGATTTGGAGGATGGAAAAGGAAGGGGTGGGATGATGTAATTATAATCTCAAAAAGAAAAAGAAAAACAAATTGGGTCTTCAAGTCTTCATGGATTCTATCGCTTTGTGTCAGACTGCATTATTTTTACTACAGAAATTCAGTTGCCTTAACATAATTATCAGAGAGATCAGCCTTTCTGATTGTTTTGTCATGTGAATTTTGTAATAAATCCTGTCTGTGGAAATGAAGGACGTAGACAAAAAATTGGTACTTGGACTCAGGAAGGCAAGCGACAACTTCATCATCAGGCAAGCCCTGGCGATGACTGCTTCCCCGGGGGGGTTCGGGGGGGGGGTCTGTGATCCAAGTGTGGCCAGTGCCAGGACAGAAACCCAGTGTCTGCTAATACAAATGTCTGTAAAAAGTGTTTCACGGCAAAGCTTGCAAACCGCTGTCATAATTACACTTCTGGACTTACCTTAACCAAAGCAAAAACTCATTGAAAAGAAGAGGAGGAGGAGGAGAGGGTGGTGACAGGCTTCACTGAGCAGCCCATGCAGGGAGGAGGGTGGTGGTGTCAGTGAGGCAGCGTGTGTGTGTCTGTGGCTGATGTGATGAGCAGAAGAGAGAAGGCCCCCTACGTGAGCAGTGATACACCAAGCAGGAGCAGCCAGGAGTAGGACGCACAGATCGTTGGCCCCCAAGCATGTCCCCCCTTTAATCCTGACTGCCTCCACATAGATAGGTACCCTCAGATGAGTCTCCTGACCTGCCCACCCTAATAATGTGGCTCTTTCTCACTAATCTTCCCTTCCCTGTGGCCCCTGGCAGTGACCTTTACAAACTGTACTTACTAGATGCTTCTTTACGGAATATTCCATTTGATATTTAGGGAAAAATGTTTCCCAAATATTTTTTAAGTGTAAAATACATTCATTCATAGAAAACAATGTTTGGGGACTGACCAAATATACACATTGTCTTTAATAATCACCAGGTGGAAGTTTTTACATAACAGAAATGGTCAACACACTGGAAACTTCTATGTTTTAATCACTGTCTTAGTTACAGTTCTATTGCTGTGAAGAGACTCCGTGACCAAAGCAACTCTTCAAAGAAAATTGGGGACTTGCTTACAGCTTCAGAGGCTTAGTCCATGATTTCATGGTGGGAAGCAGACAGGCATGGCATTGGAGCAGTAGCTGAGAGCTTTATATCCTAATCAGGCATGAGAGAGAGAGAGGGGGGGGGGAGGGAGCAAAGGGAGGAGAGAGAGGGAGGGAGAGAGAGGGGGGAGAGGAGGGAGGGAGGGAGGGAGGGAGAGAGAGAGAGAGGAGGAGAGAGAGGAGAGAGAGAGAGAGAGAGAGAGGGAGAGAGAGAGAGAGGAGAGAGAGAGAGAGAGAGAGAGAGAGAGAGAGAGAGAGCAAGCAGTGGGCCTGGCATGAGCTTTAGAAACCTCAAAGCCCACCCAGTGACACACCTCCTCCAACAGAATGCCTTCTAACCCTTCCCAAACAGTTCCACTAACAGGGGACAGACCAAGCATTTAAACATTTGAGCCTGTAGGAGCCATTCTTATTCAAAACACTACTTATGGCCTTCAAAGGCCAAACACAGGGGCTCAAGAGGCAGCTCAGTAGATAAGAGCACTTGCTGTTCTTCCAGGGGATGAGAGTTCAATTCCCAGAACCCATGTTTGGTCATTTATAACCAACTGTAATGCCAGCTCCAGGGTTAGGGTTAGGCCTTCTTCTGGACTATATGGACACCTAGTACTGCACACAGACACATACACACATGACACACACACACACACACACGGGGATACACACACACTCACAGACACACACACATACACACTGACACACACACTCACATACACAGACACACACATCATCATCATCATCATCAAATTTTTAAATATAGAGCATGAAAATAGGAAGAGATGTGGGGGGCAGGGTCCAGTGGGAAGTGGAGAAGAGTATGGCATAGGTATAATTTTTAAAAATACAGTGCACACATTTATGAAATTCTCAAAGAGTAAATAAAAAAATTTAAATAAAATAATTAGATTAAAAAAAAAAAACACACTGGACACAGTGGCCCGCACCTGTAATCCCAGCACTTGGGGAGACAGAGGCAGGGGGATCTCTGTGAGTTTGAGGCCAGTCTGATCTACAAAGCAAGTCCAGGACAACCAAGGCTACACAGAGAAAAAACCAAAACCAAACCAAAACAATAATAACAACAACAAAACATTTATGAAGGTAGAAGTGGTGTGTGTTGGAAGAGGAGCTAGGAAGATAATACATTGTATACAGATGGAATTATCATAAGACAAATTTAAAATTTTAAAGCCCAAATACTAAAAATCTGTGACTAATTCTTGAGTTACAAAATATACACATTTATTATCAAAAAACTTTAGAAATACAGTCATGCATAGAGAATAAATGTTCATCTCAGCAAGCAGAACTAATAAAAATGTGGGTATATGTTCTCATTTTAAAATTTGCTTACACACACATATAGTTTTTAAATAAATTTGGAAATATACTGCAAATGTTTTATTGCCTAATTTTTCAATTGACATGTTATGAATATTTCTCTTTTATTAAATATTTATTCTCACTACCATTTTATTAACTTTATGGTAGTCGACCGATGTGTGGTAAGTGATTGCTGGGTACAGCTAATATTTTCCACAGTGTGCTTTTATAAATGGCACTGTGATGAGTAACCTTGCACACATCCATTTATTTCAGTGGATGTAATTCCTAGAAATAGAATTTCTGGAAGAGGATGTATATTTTTAAAAACTCTTGACATTTAGCTACCAAAATATCTCTCCGGTTGACATATTCACCACAGCCTGCATTTTATACTTTTCTAAATGAGCAAATAACAATTGTACATATTTATGGTATTCATTGTGATGTTTTGTCATGCATGCCAAATGCATAGACTATTAATTAAGCTTAATTATATATGCCCATATTGTGGAATAATTAAATCAAGCTGATCAGCATATCTTCACCTCTCTTGCTGTGGTAAGAACGTTCAAAATCTACTTAGTCATTTTGAAACATACATATCATTAACTATGATTGTAGGATTTTACAATAGTCAGACTCATACTTTTGAGTATCCTTAAGATTGACAAATACTGATTTAAACAATCAATTCAATTCAAGTCCTTAATAGAGACCGTACTTTAGCCAATAGACTGTTTCAGCCTGTGGTGTAGGGTATGAACTCCTGGAGCTAAGAGACTGGCTGGAGAGATGGCTCAGTAGTTAAGATCACTGGCTGCTCTTCCAGAGGTACTGAGTTCAATTCCCAGCAACCACATGGTGGCTCACAACCATCTGTAATGTGCTATGGCACCCTCTTCTGACTTGCAAGAGTACATGCAGGCAGAGCACTGTATACATAATAATAAATAAATATTTAAAAAAAAGGAAATGTATTTTTCCAAGTTACTCAAATACCAAGGAAATGTATTATATTAGAATGCAGTCAGCAAGGCCATCAGCCCATCTAGGTGGTGAGCATCCAAAGGCTCAGTACAGCCCTCCTCCCCCGCAGGATAGCGGCCCAACAGCATGAGTGGAGGATGCCTACTGCTTGTCTGTCTGTTTGGGTGAAATCTTCACATTGGTGCTTATGTTTTCAGGCTATCCAGATGTGTTACCTCATTCAAAGAAATCTCAGAATCATAGACCATGCAGATATTGATAGAAGGACAATCTGATTTTGTTCTGCATGACAGGACAAAACAGATGAGTGCAGGGCGCAGGGTCAGGGGGGACCTCGGTGGAAAGCATGGTGTGGGGATAAAGCATTGATTTTCTTGTCATTTTTAATTGTGTGGGAGACAGAAAATGGGAGGGAGAGAGTAAAAAAGAAAAGAGAGAGAAAGAAGAAAGGGAAGAACATAGCTACTTTCTTTCTCAATGTCACTGGAAGGACATTTTCAGCTGCAGCCTAGTATGCTTGGAGCTTCTCAGCAGAGGCGGGTGTTCATCGTGTCTGCAGCATGCCAGATAAAGAGAAATATAAGGGGCGCCCTCCCAGGTCAAAGCAGAGGCAGTTAGAAGTAGGACCCAGCTGCCAGAGGAGATCTGCTTCCCTCGGACACAGGGATCAGAAGGCCGTGCCCCATACAGGTCTGCCCAGCCTCTACAATGCCCGTAGGTTCGCTTTGCTGAGCCTCTGCAACGGGGCCACAAGTAGTGATTCACCTGGGGCCCCTCCCTTGGAGGTACGAAGAGGCACCTCTAGGCGCTTCCGTCATGGATGCCCTCATCATCTCTTCCAATTTGACTGCTCTCTAGACCAAGCCAGATTGGAGTCTACTAGGAAAAATAACGTGTCTGTCTTGATTAAAATGGAAACAGTGTCTTTCTCCAACCTTCTGCGCTGAGTCATAGCAGGTGCACATCAGAGCTCAGTCTGCAATATACCAAAGGGACTAGATCGGCTTGATTGGTGTCTCCGGGATGGTACTGTGCTATCTGTGGATGCTGGTGAGGTTTCTGGGTTAGTAAAATTTGATTTTATAGTTAACATCGTGGAAGGGACAAAGTTTGTCATCCGTTAAACAAACAACAGGAATCCTTCAGCCCACAGTCAGGTTCAGTTATACGTTTCTCAGTTTCCTTACACCTGGTAATTGCAGGAAGTGAACTACTGGCATCCACTTCCACAGTGCAGGAAACAGCTAAAAGATGGGCAACTGGCATAAATGGCAAAAATCCAGCCTCGGATTGTTAATTATGAAATCTCCCATAGTATACTTTCCTTGTTTTCTATTTGCTAATTGTTACCTGTTCTACTTTCATTCAGTTGCTGTGATTTAAAAAAAAAAAAAAAAGCAAAACAAAACAAAAAAAACATTCCAAAAAAACTCTGGCCAGGCAGCGGCAGCACACACCTATTATTCCCAGCACTTGGGAGGCAGAGGCAGGTGGATCTCAGAACTAGTCCCAAGACAGCCAGAGTTACGCAGAGAAACCCTATCTCGAAAACCCAAAACCAAGCAAACAAAAACTCTGGCAGAAGTCGCTTTTGGGGAGGAAAGGGCTTATTTCAGCTTGCAGCTCACAGCCCATCTTTAGGGGAAGTCAGAGCAAGAACTCAAGCAATCATCTGAAGCAGACGAAGGAGCATAGTGTGTCAGGAGCCATAGGACCTTGCCTGACCTGCCCCAGTGGCTGAGAGGCCCTGCTGGCTGAAAGCCACAGCTGTCTGCATACTTGAGATAATTATTCTGCCTGGCTACCACAAAGATCCAGCCTGACCTTGAGAAAGAGAACATTCGGTGTATCGAGACTTCTGTATAGTCGCCCCACTCCATACCTGCTGTCCTTGGGCCTGGCCCAGAAGATTTTGTAACTTTCCACTGCATTCCTTCTCACCCTCGCCCTTTCAGAAGCTTATTATAAATTTGGATACCCCCTTATAATAAACGGCCCTCGATAAGCAAAGTTTTTCCTGGGCTCATGTCTCTCTCTCCCGCCTAATTCTTTATTCACAGGTCGCGACCCTCCTCGCCACTCCATGAATAACTGAACCCGCGGGTCGGGAACAATAGTGCTTGCAGGCTGGCTCACCGGGTTGTGCTCTGCTGGTCTGCTTGTACAGCCTAAGACCACCTGGGCAGGGAATGACGCCACCCACAAAGGACCTCCTAGTTCAATTAACAATCAAGACATGCCCACAAGCCAATGTGATCCGGCTAATCCCACAATTGACAGCCCCTTCTCAAGTGACTTTTAGCTGTGTCAAAACTGATACTCAAACGCTAAGTGAGACAGATTTGTTTTCTGGGTTTTTCTAATTCAAATCTGACTTCCAGCCAGCAACCTCATTAAGAAAGATTTCATGATGAAGGTCAGTATATTACCTTCTTGAATATTTTAGTTACATTTGAAACAACTGTGGTATTAAGTTCTAATGGTAAAGTGTTTTGTATATGTTGTATGTCTGTGTATGTTGAATATGTGTATATATGTGTGCATATGTGTGCATGTGTGCGTGTGTGTGTGTGTGTGTGTGTGTGTGTGTGTGTGTGTGTGAATGCAGAGAGCAGAGGTTGAAGTCAGGTGTGTCACTCTCCACCTTAGATACTAAGACAGACTCTCACTGAACCTGCAGCTCCTAGCTCCACCCCAACCCCAGGCACTGGGCCTGCAGGTGTGTTCTATCATGTCCAGCTTGTGCTGTGTGTGCTGGGGATGAAATTTCAGGGTTTCCTGATAGTACAGCAAGCACTGACTGTACCCATTGAGGTGTCTCTCTGGCCCCTCATGACGAACTCATAGGCATCAGACTAATACGAGCTATCTCAAAAGTATTGTCTCAGAAGGGGGCGGGGCAGTTCTTTCTACTGTGACAGCTCAGTTTTAGAAATTATGAAATAGGGAGTCAGGCGTCTGCCCATTCCCACTATATAGACAGAGCATGCTTGAAAAATGCCTGCGGTGACAATGATTTAAAACAAAACCAAAAGTCTCTCAAAACTTGTGTGAGTTTTTTCCAGGAGAAAAAAAGCTCTGTAAAGAAGGAATTTGTTCCCAACTACATCTCTACGTGTTAAAGGAGCACAGAGTAGCATGTCAAAGGACTGCACGCGCGATTTTGTGTTTGTCCGCAGCTCCCGTGTTGAGTGGTTGTTCTCGCTTCTCAAGAGTAACCTGTTCTATTTCTCCCCTTTTCCTCTTTATTTTCTAACACTAAAGGGACATGGAGTTTTATCACAATGCTTGCTGAACAACATACTTTTCTTTTTCTTTTTTAAGGGATAGTTCCATTTTAAGGTAATGCAACACTTATAAAAGAGTTTTTAAAATAGTGCAAAGAATTCCAGACAGTCGTCATATGGCTTCTCCTAGTATCAGTATTTTACATAACCAAAGCAATTATCGCTAGCCAAAGAACTGCCCTGTGTATAAAGCTATTAAACTACAGACTTGGTCTCTGAGGCTTTGAAGACCTTATCTAACTATTTTACCTTATCTATCTATAGGGTCATATCCATGTGCCCAACCTAGGATGTATATTCCTGTGATAAAAACAGACTGGTAGCCCGCCAGTGGTGGCACATGCCTTTAATCCCAGCACTTGGGAGGCAGAGGCAGGTAGATCCCTGTGAGTTCGAGGCCAACCTGGTCTACAAAGTGCAGGACAGCCAAGGCTACACAGAAAAACCTTGTCTTGAAAAACAAAAAACAAAAACAAAAACAAACAACAACAACAAAAACCAAGACTGGTAGTTGGCATGACCATGATTTGATCAACCAACAATCAGCTTGTATTACTTCATTATCCTAAACAGCCTGCAGTAGCACTTTCAAGGTATTGGAAGTACAGAGTTCTGCCTAAAAATAGGCAAGCTTTGATTCAGGTAGAGTTGACAGCCAAACTGCCAAGACAGGGTAAGCAAGTCCTCAGTGGTTCCTGATTCACAAATATGTCTGTCGAATATATTGGGCCAGAAGGCTGAAGGTGATACTCCAACATTATAGAGTTTTGGGTGACTGTTAAGACAACAAACTGTCTCTGTCATTTTTCTTTCTTTCTTTCTTTCTTTTTTCTTTTTTTTCCCCCCCTCATTTTGGAAACTGCTAACCTGCACTTCCGGTTCACTCAAGTAATTAAGTGTCATTCCTTCTCAAGTCTCTGATGGGGTTAAAAAACAGATAGTTTAGTCTTAGAATTAACCTTAGCTATTTATGGGTTAAGATGTTTTTAGGTCTAGATAGATGTTTTAATTTGACAGAGATAAGATATGATGGATATTGATTCTCATTCAGAGTTTTAGAATTACCAAGATAGGAAAGATGTTTTCTACAAGGTTGCCAAATACAATTAGCCAAAACACCATGAACGTAACATTCATATAATCCCTGATTACATGTAATAATCTAAATGTAAATGCCAAAAATTAAATAGAATCTTTTGGGGGAAAAAACCTATAGTGTTAGGTGGAGTACAGCAGTTTTTATCTACTGATATTCATTTTAAGACACCACGCATCTAATGAGGACTTGATACTCCTGGGTGAGCCAATCACTTGTACTTTCTTTTGTTATTTTCATATTCCAAGGCTTTAGAAGGGTATGGCCGGGCCATTATGTAGAATGTACCTCTATTTTGGTTTCCTTAGCATATTCCAAGCTCAGGCTGGAATTTTGTGTTACTAAAAAAACACCCTGAAGTGATACACGCCACCAAGTGTATCAGATGAGGGTGCATGCGCTGCTATGTCTTGTCCTTGGTGGTGCTAATTTTTGTAACAGCTATCCTTGTTGAGTTTCTCCTCTTGAAGCTTGCTTCTTTTCCCTTATAGTTACTAACCGTTCTTTGATATTGCATAAATGCATAAGTGTCCTGTTTCTCTTGAAAGTTCATCTACTCAGATCAATTTTGGCTTTTTTTGGGGGGGGGGTTGGGGAGATGTTTTTGTTTATGTCGTTGTTTTGTTTTGAGACTGAGATTCATGTAGCCCAGGCTAGCCTCAAACTTGTTAGGAAGCCAAATATGACCTTGACCTTCTGATCTTTCCGCCTCTACCTCCCTGTCTGGTGATATGTCCCTACACCTGGCTTTATGCAGTACTGGGCTTCATACACTCTAGGCAAACGCTCAACCAACTGAGCTACATCCCTCCCCGTAACACCTTGACTTTCGATAAAGGAAACCCAATGTATTGATAAGAAAAATCTATCGGTAATGCTAAAAGCCAAAAGTGGAGAATTTTAGAATTGCTAAAGGCAGAGTACGTAAAACCAAAACACCCTCAAAAGGGCACAATTTGACATTCATAGCAAGAAAACCTCTCATTTTCAATAACTTGAGTGCAGAGCTAAAATAAGTGGATAAGATGAAAAGAGAAGCAGACGGGATTCCAGACGGATCACACACTTATCAGAGCTACATTATCATTTGTATTTCTTAACTTATTTCTGTATCAGTAAGTTATATGGTTCACAGATGGCTCAAAATCACATTTGCAGTGTTCCTCAGATCAAGTACATAAAGAACTATAGGCTTTGGCGTTTTTGAGTCATTAAAATTTGGCAGACGGTTGAATGCCATTTATTTGATTGGTTTAATAATTTTTTCTTCAACACTGAATTATAAGATAAAATTTGTATTAAAGTTACACCATAAGACATTCTATGTTTTGGGGCATATTTATGTATCACTTGCCATAGCCACAGAGGCAAAATATTCAGAAACACCAAACAATTGGGATTTGAGGTTTGTTTTGTTTATTGGGACAAGGTCTCACCGTGTAGACCTCAATAGCCTCTTGCCATAAAGACCTAACTGGCCTTGCCAGTGTGGAGATCCTTTTGCCTTTCCCTTCTGGGTGCTTCTATTGCAAGCATGTGCTACCACGCATGGTTCATGCACCCAGTATTCACAGAATTTATTCAACTCTCCAAGAGTGCCGACTGAATTGACCAGGGGGTATCATCAAAAGAATGCCACTGTTAAATTATCACCTGAAAACAAAGACACAATCTAAAGTGAAGTCATGTCAAGTACCAAAATCCTATGTTCATAATGACCTAATTATTGGTGTTATTTTGGCCATTGATAATATTAATAGCTCACATATACCTAGTATTTTCAATGGACTACTCCTAAGTCCTTTGTCATTTAATTGCTACAGCCATATGAAAATGAAGGATTGTGACCGATCTAATATTTTTGCCCCACTTGCAAGTTAATCAGTTAATCCTCTATCTTGTTTGTTTGTTTTGAGACAGAGTCTCTCTGTGTAGCCTTGGCTGTACTGGACTCACTTTGTAGACCAGGCTGGCCTTGAACTCACAGCTATCTGTGTGCCTCTGCCTCCCAAGTGCTGGGATTAAAGGTGTGCGCCACCATGCCCAGCTTACCCTCTGTCTTTTTATGGATGCTAATAGAAGACAAGAGACTCAGGTCCAAGACGAGACAAAGGACGTTATTACTCACAGACATAGAAGTAGCCAGGGCACACGCAGTTTCCTGAACCACTTCTGCAAACTTCACTTACACAGTGAGTCCAGGGAGGGATGTAACGTGTGTACAGATACAGGCTACATCACAGGAGAGAGGCTCGCTCACAGTCAGGACAGCTAGACCTTACAAAGTGGATAGTAAGTACTCCGCCACTTCTTCCAGAGAGAGACACCGTCAGCAACCTCCAAGGGTATTTACCACATAGGATAGAGGTGACCAGGGCCTCTGCTGTCTTGTCACACACGAAGGTCAGGCACACGCTTGAAGGACCATCCACCTGTCACGAAGAGCGTCTGTAATCATATCTCTTACAAATGAGGAACGTTAGACTTGGAGACAATTACTTTAATGTGAGAAGACTTTGGACAAAGCCATAGGCATTTGCTTTCCCACGGGAGTATTTTAGTATTTACCAGCTCATTGCGTTTACTACATGAAGCATATCCTTGAAAGGCAGCTATTCTCAACCTGTGGGTCGCGACCCCTACAGGGACCGCATAGCAAATATCATGCATATCAGATACTTACATTATGATTCACAACGGAAATAAAATTACAGTTATGGGGTGGCAACAAAATAATTTTATGGTTGTGGGTTGCCACAGCAGGAGGAACTGTGTTAAAGGGTTGGCAGCACTAGGCAGGGTGAGAACCTCCTCTGTGAGGTATTGTGGATGAACTCACAAAGTGTTAAGAGGGTGGGTTTGGGCATAAAGGTGTATATCCTACAATGTGCATTGTATTGGGCGTCTTGAAAAGTGTTTTTTTTTTTTTTTTTTTTTTTTTTTTTTTTTGTGGTTTCATCTTTGGACTATCAATGTAAAGTGTGACTGTAAACTTCCTCATATGGTTTCACGTCTCCTATGCCCAAGGGGCAGGCATGCCGCAGTAGGAAAAACATAAGCCTCTGCGATGAGGTGGTGTCCTGTTGTGATTCTGGTCTGTGCTGCCAACTTTTCTGAGGTGTTTCCCCATGTGTGAATGAGGGCTCCTCTGCAGGGCCACTGAGACACTAAAGACAAATAAAGGGGAAGCTCCCAGCCCAGCGTTCTGACACATAATATGCGCCCAAGGTAGAAAGCAGTAGTAAGCTGCACGGTGACAGCTACCCTCCAACTTCTACTGCTTTCACAATACGAAACCTCAAGAACAAAATAAGGAGATTTTTAAGCCCTTTTTTTTTTCCATATAAAAGCTTTCTGAGCACTAAATATGTGTCACCCCGAATTCAACCTTTTTCATTCAGATTAATTTTAAACACGGAGTGAAAAATGCTTCAAACTGTCAAAGCAGTAGCTGTTAGCAACAGAATAGGTGTTCTTTTAAAAGGTCTCCTAATAGTTCCTTTAATGCCCAGGAGACTTGAAGCTTGAAGCAGGAGAGCTTCATTTTCTCTAAAGTGACATGAATAAAACACAAACGTGTGATAGAAACCAGTGTCGGACGGCCGGAGCCCAGCCATGTACAACTGCAGTAACGTAGCGGGCCTGACTTTGAGCCTTGGGACTTTGCATGAGCCGTGTGCTGTGCTTAGAGACGCATTTGTTGGCTTTCCAGTGATTCGTATGGAGAAGTGTGGAGGATGACATTCACTTAAAAGTTACACTACAGGCATTAGAGAGAAGCAAGAAGTGCCTTCTCAGTGGGCAGGCCGCTACGGAGGAAGAGGCACCCTCAGCAAACAGTTGCGTGCCTGGGCTACGGCAGATGGAGCCTTGCATTCTTTGGCGAATTCTTCCACTCTGTAAAGTTTAATGATTCGCCCTCCCTACAGACTGCCGAACCAATTACTGTCCCGCAATTGCTTCGTGTTGATGTGCTTCAAAAGCCCCTCGACTTTAACTAATAGTCGCAATCCAAATTAACCATAACCGGAGAAGTACGGAGACGGTTGGGGGCGTTCTGGTGATTCACTCCGAGGCAAGCTTGTTATCTGCATGAAATACAACTGTGGCTCCATGAATAATTCTCAAAAAGTGTTGAATTTAAAATCAGCACTGGGTAGGATAAACAGTAGCTGAATAATACTTAAACCCCACCATCTGGTATTCTAGTAGTTTAATGTGAGCTGAATTTCTTGTATTAGGTGCCTATTTGAGATTCTTTCTGTATAGATTGTTCTGCTGAAAGAGCTGTGTAAACTGAGGAAGAGAAGAAGGAGGAGGAGGGGGAGGAGAAGGAGGGGGAGGAGGGGGGAGGAGGAGGGGGGAGGAGGAGGGGAAAGGAGGAGGGGGAGGAGGAGGGGGGAGGAGGAGGGGGAGGAGGAGGAGCTATGACTCAGGGCCATTTTCTTTTTATAGTTATGTTCTTAAAGGGAAAGCCCAAGCAGTAAAACCTCAGCCATTTTCCCTGGGGAGCAACTAAAGAATCTCTGACAAAGTATCTCTTATTTCTGAGAATTTATTTGTGAGCCTTCATGTGGTTGGTGCATGCAGAGGGAAGAAAGAGACACTGGGGGAAGAGAGATGAAGGGAGGATCCAGAGACAGGAAACCAAGAGAGATGACCACCAGTCCACATGCATGGCCTTTGGAAGAAAAATAAAGTTTAAAAAAAAAAAAGGTTTTTAAAAACGGTGTTAGGAGAGGATCATTATGATTGTAAAAAATAATAATTAATGTTGGAGCTGGAGCTATGGCTCAGAGGTTAAGATCAAGGTCTGCTCTTCCAGTGGGCTGAGTGCAGTTCCTTGCGCCACTTGTATGGCTCACAACCACCTGTAGCTCCAGTCCCAGTGGGTCTAAGGCCTCTGGAGTTCATGGGCACACACACACACACACACACACACACACACGCACACATGCACACACGCATACTCATGTACACGTATAATTTAAAATAAAATTTTAAAGTGAATGCTATTTTCTGAAAGTTTTAAACTAAGCTACTACTCCTGTGATTCAACATGGCATTTGCATGAAGGAGGACTTTCTTCCTGATGAGAGAGATTCAATATAAGCTCACACAGAAGAGGCAAGTGACAACCACCATGAAATATCCATATCACCCTGACAAAAATGTTTCTATAGGCCTCATCCCACTTGACTGACTCAGCAGAGTTGGGCACCTTGATCCTACTCCACATCTCAAGAACAGGCTCAGCTCCCGAACGACAGAGCCTTGAGGTCCAATTTTCAAAATCTCAACTCTAATTCATATATTTTTAAATTAGCCATATGTTGCGAGAAAAGCCATGATCTGCCTGGAATATATCTTATGACACTCGGTTATAGCTGAACTGCCTGTGAAAATCTGGCTCCATTACCAACTGAGGAACAGAACTTGTGGCCCCATTGCTGCAGACAATGCCCACACAACTCGCCCACACAACTCACTGAACATGGAGAAGTAGAGCTGGTGCCTACGTGGAGCCTTCACGCCCACATTCTAGCATCTTTGGTACAGGAAGGCATTCTGCACACTACCAAAAGAGAAATGTAAAAGACACCAAGCCGTCCCCAAACTCTTTGAGCTACCATCTGTCCTGCCTTGTCTGTAATATATGCTAGGGCAATAGTGGCACAAGCTTGTGGGAGCAACCACCTAAACTCTGCGTTCCATCACTAAACGCTGATTTCCACGAGATGGAACTCATATCCAACACTGCTTGAGTGACCAAGAAGCTGAAACAAGATAGCCCAGGAGCCTAAGTTAAAACCAAATACTAATGGTCTTTTAAGAAAAAAAAGTAGTGATAAAATGATTCCTAATGATATTCCGCTACACTCATAGATCATAGATCAGTGCCTTGTTCAGCAACCATCAGAGAAGGTTCCTCCTGCAGCAGATGAGAGCACATACAGAGACCCACAGCCAGAGACAGAGAGACACAGAGAGAGACAGAGAAACAGAGTGACCGAGACCTTGTTTCCTGGTGCCATTTGACTGGAGTTCTTCTTCTCCTTCTTCTTCCTCTTCTCCTCCTCCTCCTCCTCTTCCTTCTTCTTCTTCTTCTCCTTCTTCTTCTTCTTCAGATTTAATTTATTCATTTATTATGTATACTGTGTTCTGCCCACATGTACATTTGCAAGCCAGAAGAGGACATCATATCACATTATAGATGGTTATGAGCCACCATGTGGTTGCTGGGAATTGAACTCAGGACCTCTGGAAGAGCAGACAGTGCTCTTAATATCTGAACCATCTCTCCAGCCCCACAAAGAATATTTTCAATAAAAGAAAAAAAGTAATAAAAGAAAGAAACAAACAGAACCTATGTTAGCCGTGTGTGTGTGTGTGTGTGTGTGTGTGTGTGTGTGAGAGAGAGAGAGAGAGAGAGAGAGAGAGAGAGAGAGAGAGAGAGAGAGAGATATTCCTGAATCAACACAAATGGAATAGTTAAAGTTGTACAGAACAGTTTTGCATCCATTGTCTTATTTAATATTCAAAGAAACTTTCAAAATATTTTTTTTTGTTTGTTTTTTTGAGACAGGGTTTCTCTGTGTAGCCTTGGCCATCCTGGACTCACTTTGTAGACCAGGCTGGCCTCAAACTCACAGCGATCCGCCTGCCTCTGCCTCCTCTTTCAAAATATTTTCACTCAAAAATGGACAACCATTTGCCCAAGATCCCACTAACAATAGATGTGAAATCCAGACCCCCACCCCTTTAAGGTCTCTAACCCACTACCTTCCTAAGAAATCTAGGGTGAGCCTGAAGTTTTCTAGATCTCTCAAAATTCTTTCTGCCCTAATATCAAGGATAACTAGAAGAATCTATTGGTTTTTTATATATCAATTATCTTATAGTGGCTTAACACATAATTATATACCTTTCTAATAGTGTTTAGGGGAAAGTTGATATGATTATTTATTAAATGATTATTAAAACACTCCACAATATAAACTTTCTACAGGAAATTGTGCCAAATATAGTAGGAAGGACAAAACCTGAGCCAAGAGCTATCTCTCCTGTCAACAAGTATACACCATAGTTTGGGTCACATTCTATAGCATCTGCTCCTGAAGGACTGCCAGACACAGCTGCTGTGGGTGCTGAGACAGGAGGTGACCCTAAGCCTTACACTGCAAGATGGCCTTAGAAACTCAGAGATTGGAGCAAAAAAGCAGGATTTCATATGGCAGCTGTTGTTAGCATATCTCTTTCATACCAAAGCCCTATGGGAGTGAATTTTTGTGTGGATGATAATCACATGATGGTCATTGTTCTACTGTATGCATTGCAGCTCTCCTGAAAAAAATTAAGTAGATGACTTTCACTCAGTAGCTGAAGGTTCACTGGGATTAAGTATCCAAACCCATACCATGTAACAAATTCGGCTCCCTGTGTCAGCCTTGTCTTCAAAGCAATGTTTCTTTCTGCCTTGTTATGTCTCCAACAATATCCACTAGCAATGATCACTCAACAACCAGTTCCATTTTTTTCTTCTTTTTGTATCCAAAGGTATTAAAGTGCTCCAGAATAAATAAACAGTAGAAGAACAGAACAGACAGACAACAGAAACACACCACCAAAACAATTAGTCTGTGAGTGACTGAATAGATAAATAGCAAACGTCCATAACTGGAGCTCCAGTTAGATTACCCTGTGATGCCATCCTAGAGTGAAGGTTAAACAGATTCTGCAGCTACCACACGGTGCCAAGTTCCCCCTGTGAAACGAGTAGGACAAGTGTCAGAGAGACCGTGGGATATATTGGGAACAGAATTCAACACTGGATTGCTCCAGCCGCAGATTAAATAAGTAATACGTGAGCATCAATTCTGGACCCTCTTTCCATCTAAATTTCAGCACTGCATCCAACATCAAGCAGCTGTCTGAGACACAGGCAGGGCCAAAGCAAGGAGGAAATTATGATGATGCAGCTTGCACTATGACTTCATTTCAAACAGCATTGTTCATATCAACTGGTATCCAAAGTGCCTTAGGAAATAAAATAGTGCAAGAAAGTGAACAGCAAAAAAAAAAAAAAAAAAAAAAAAAAAAAAAAAAAAAAAGAAAGTGAGCAGCAAAAAAAAAAAAAAAAAAAAAAAAAGAAAGAAAGAAAGAAAAAAGAAAGTGAACAGCAAAAAAAAAAGAGAGAGAGAAAAAAGAAAGAAAGTGAGCAGAAAAAAAAAAAAAAAAAAAAAGAAAGTGAACAGCATATGGAATAAGTAACAGAAAACAGTGGGGCAACTGGGCTCTGTGTAGAACAAATTAAAGCATTCTGTCATAAAGCCAAGAGCAATGGACCAGACACGGACCGGCCACGCAGCCAATCTCACATGAAGGACAACACACTTGGACATCAACAAGAAAGCCGTGTCATCCATCGGTTCACTTTTTAATGAAATAGTCACTATTTTCCTTTAGCAGACTATTGATGTGGTACATTCAAGGAAACGGAACTTTTAGCTTGAGCCCTGGAGTCAGCCACGGAGGGTCAGGAGTTCTGCGTGCATCGGTAAACACTTGTACCTCCAAATAGGCTGAGTGCTAACAGTGACAAGTTGACAGGTAGCAACAGTCTCTTCTAGCCAGGCACAGCACGGTTCAGGACCCAGGCATTGCCCCCCAGACCAGTCAGCTCATGCCTTAGTTCTGTCATTTAAGAGCTATATGGCCCAAGACATAAGCTGGCCTTGTTCCTGTGTGCTCATCTTTAGCATGAGAGTGACACTAACGCCAATAGAGTCAGCTATGTACACTAAACATGGATTCATAGAAAAGAGTTAGCACAAGGGCATTTGTAAAGACATTGGAACCTTTTGCTGCACTGGAAGGGCAAGTGGACACAGGGTCCCACCCCAAATGAAAAAGCTATCTGCAATTGATAACCTGCTGGTAGAGGGAAAATCTGTTTTCTCCTTTGGAGTTTCAACTACACACTTGGGTAGGCCCAGGAGTAGCTGGCCAACACAAAATGGTTCAATGGTATTTTTATGGACTTTTTTTGTTTCATTTGCTCTGTTTTGGCATTTTTTTTTTTGTCTTTTGTTTATTTGTTTTGATTTGTCTTTGTTTTTCTTGTTATTATTTCTTGTTTGATTGTTTTGAAAGAGAGAAAGAAAAAAGAACAAAGTTGGGTAGACAAGGAAGTGGAAAGAATCTGCAAGGAGTTAGAGGAGGGGAAAACATATATTATATGAAATTTTTATTTCAACAAAAGTACAAAATTACATCTGCTCTAAATATGGTTATGACAGTAAGTGCTATATCCTTAGGGAAAATCCAGAACCACTTTGAGGTCTGTCAAACCCCCACAGAGTTTGTGTGAAGTCATTAGGAAACACCTCTGCACTTTACCATTCGCACACCAGTCTCCCAGGCCCACTACAGGGATGCTGACCTTCAACGGTATGAATCTGACCCAACATGACTTTTGTTTGTAATAAAAAAAAAAAAAAAAAAAATCTGAACCAGCAGAAAATGGATACTCCTTAAATGTTCATAGAATCCAAAGTGAACTTTTGGTTGAGATCTCAGAAGGACAGTTAAAGTGCATGAGCTCTGACTCCCTACGTCAGGGCTTTGCTGTGCCCGTCACTGTCCACCTCTGTCCTAGATGACTTCTGTGAATGTGCCCTCTACGGAACCTTGCGTGTCCACCATTTCTTCAGGATTAGTTGTATACTGCCGGATGCAACTTTGGCCCCAGTTCAGACAACAAACACTCATTATCGCTTCATTTCTGAGGAGCAAGTGTCTGGGGTGGAGGACTAGCTTTCTAATTCTCTCTCAAGGTTTCTCACAAGCTTCTGCAAAGCCAAGCTGCCAGCTAGGGCCTCTGGGTCTGTTCCCAGGGGCATTCGTGTAGCTGTTGGCAGGAATGCTTAGTTTTCCATCAGGGAGGTCTCTTCATTGGACAGCTCATGATCTGTGAAGGAAGGAAGGAAGGAACTGAGGGAACAAGATAGCCGCCAGTGTTTCCCCTCAGCTGATTTTGGAAACAGCACACCATTATGCCTGAAAGAGCAGCCAATGCTCTTAACCGTTGAGTCATCTCTTTTCACTGAGCTGGTGTATAATGCTGAAGTTTCCCTTTCTCAAAGCACAAACTAAAACATTTTTCTTCTATTACATATGAGCTATTTAAAATGTTTATCTGTTGCTCCTTTGAAGAAAAGTAGGGATTTAAAAAAAAAAAAGATTTATTTTGTTTGTGATTATGTGTCTATGTAGAGGTCTGCACATGTGTGAATACAGGTGCTTTGATGAGTCCAGAAGAGAGGGCGTCAAATCCTGCCGAGCTGGTTAGAGGTGTTTGCTAGCCACCCCATGCGGGTATTGGGAACTGACCTTGGGTCTTCTGCAAGAGCAGTATGTTTAGCCATCTCTCCAGCCCCAGACCTATGAGTCTGAAAAGCGTGAGCTACTGGGGCAGAAAAGCGTACATCTGTAGTGACTGCAGAATCTAGCATGTCATCTTGACTTTCAAGAGCAGTAAGTTAAACAACTTTGACGAGCATCAGTAGGTATCACAAAAAAAAAAAAAAACAAACAAAACAAACAAACAAACAAACAAACAAACAAAAAAACGCTTACTGTGAACTCCTTTTAAAAATCCCGCTAGGCATTTGCTCAAGTAGTCATACAGATAGCTTTCTAAAGACTTGCTCACCTATGCCTCTCCTTCTCTCATTGCTGACACCTCCTGAGGAAATCCCCTCCCAGAACAACCCATCCTGTTCTTCTCTGAGCTGTATTTACCTTTTTTTTTTTTTTTTTCTCTTCTCCTACCACTTACTCTTTAGGAAGCAAAAAGGCACGAGCCACCCACCACAGCTATGATCAGCTGGTATCTAGGCATATTTCACAAGTGGAGAATCTCAAAACACTCATTTTCAAAAGAACCTGCTAGTTTTGCAACTCCCGGAAGAGTCAAGCTGTAGGATTCAGGACAACGCACTTCCTTCCTGGAATGAGTACATGGCTGCCTTCCCTGCTGTCCCCAACCCGTAGCATCAGATCATCAACTTTCAATGTTGTTTGCACAATGACCTTCAGGACTCAAGGCACACCTGCCCTGGAGGCCTGAGGACCAAGTAGTTGCCCTGAAGGTGATGGAAGGAGTACTGACTTCCTGTTTCCTCAGCCTGTGCTTGCTTTGCACTTCCGAGGGACTGAACCCTTGACTGTTATTCTATGTAATGTGTTACCACATCTCTAGTACAAAATCAAAAAGGGTTTGTTCTTGTTTTGTTTCGTTTTGTTAAGAATATAACTGGGCCAGAGAGAGCCCCACTGTTGGATGATGTAGGGAACAAAGTCAGTGTTGTGACACCGGGCAGTCTGTGTTTGGTGAATACAATTCAAGTGCACACATACCCAACGTCCTCATCTCCTCCCTCCTACAGGCTTCCTCCGAATCACCTGGCTGTCTTAGCTTCCTGGACTTGAAAGCAAAAAGCACGCAAAGAGTTCTCTTCCAAGCTTGTGTCTGCACACACACAGTTTTCATATAGCTGCTTCCAAGTGCAACCGTCGTGTTTTATTCCTCTGACTCTTCACATGAAACTCTTAGCAAGATGACTCATGGCCTGTGTGATTCACTGGGGGGATTTTTCACGTTTGACCTGGGATCCGGTCCCACCTCCGTGATTTAGTGGTAGCATTTCCATGGACCATTAATTATCCTCCCTAGGCACCACTTCATCCCTAAATACAGTTGACAATGTCTGCTCCATGCTGTCAGGAGTAATTAATGAGTACAGGATGCAAAGTCTTGACGCTGCCATACACTAACTGTCCAATAAATTTTAGCTGGAAAAAAAATAACCTTCATAAAATATAAATGTTTATTGTTGCAATTATTGCATCTGTATGGCCTAGGAAGCCAATAACTGACACAATGAGACTGAAATGTAATTCAAAGCTGCAAGCACTATGCTGGGCAGAATCTAAACTGCTACTAATCTACCAGTAAACTAAAATAAACTACTCCAATCCTCATAACCTACATGCATCCCAAGCACTTGCCAATCTGATCCTCCTAGGGCAGCTTGTCTCCACCAACTGGTCCCTCCCAACTGTCAACTCCTGGCTCCTCCTCCTCTCCTGGAAGCCCCGCCTTCCACTTCCTGTCCTTCTGCCCAGCTGATTGGCTGGCTAAACACCACTTTATTGATGAACTGCTACATCCACTCAAGGCATTCCTCCACAGTTTATATTGGCACACTATTCTATGGAATGGACAGTAGAAGTTATGTGGAGGATACAAATAGTCTGACATATGATGCGATGCTTATTATTATTCCAACTCCAGCTGCTCCAGCCTGGTGATTCTCCATTCCACGTGTCTTGTTCTCCCTTCCTTCATCCTGAATAGGCCCTTGTCAGGAGAGCTAAGAGAAAACGCTCCCTGATGTTGATGTTGATGTTGATGTTGATGTTGATGCTGATGCTGATTTCTGGGGTCCTGTGACAGTCAACCACAAGTGGAGCATGAAGTGGAAGTTCAGAATATTTACACACTGGCAAGCAAGTGGTCAAGGAGTGTCAAAGATTTGCAAGGATCTCGTGTGTTCATAAGGAAAGCAATCAGCCCTGCCAGGTTCTACCTGAATCCTCGCTGACGTGAAACCGAAGAAGCAGGAAGGGTGGATTTTGCTGATAACTCGAGAGCAGAACTGTTTGTCTGGAAAATTCTTTTCAATTACCGAAGCTCGAAGCTTGGTAAATGAACAAACAGCACTAATTCACATGACATTTCTCCTTCAATGTCTCTAAACAGGACTGTTGCCACAAAGGCCAAACAGTGGATACTGAAGTTTCATTAGATTTTGTTTTGTTCTGAAGAGGAAGAACTCTTACCGCAGTGGTCACATTGGAAGTAAATGTAACTACAGAAGTTTGCTTTTTTTGTGTGTGTGCTTTGTTTTGTTTTTGCTTTTGCTTTGCAAATTTGAAGGGAATGGAACTGATGGTGTCACTTAGATGTTTACAGAATGTCTGGTAGGCTAGAGGGCAAAGCTGAGCATCCTTGAGCAGTACCCAGCCACTGCTCTAGCAGGGACATTGTATTCTGGCTTGTGTTGGAAAGCGCTGGAGACTGGATGGCAGAGACATCACTCCAGCCCCCAGGAACTGAATCTTTGTGTGCCTGGCTTGTCCAAAGATTGACATTCTTAGGTGCATTGCCTCCTGATGTGGTTCCCCTGAGTCTGTCTCCCGGGGACAGTGAAGTTAGGGGAAGTGGAGTCACACACCGGTACCTTAGTGTAGGAACCGTGGGAATGCAAATTGTTTGTTTCCCACTCTGGCAAGGTGGGGCATGTAATTACAAACATATAATTATCAGACTGTAGGGAGCGTGTCTGAAGACATCAGGTAGTCTGGGTGGTGAACAGACATTTTGAATGTTCTGGAGACCCTATGAGTGTCTGCCCTGAAGAAAGAACTTCTCTGTAGCAGGAGCTTCCCACCCTGCGGGAGACAGCCTGGCATTTCCTGACCCCGCAATAGAATACGAAGTCCTACTTTCTCCACACTTCACCTCACCAATGTGCCTGTCAGAAGTTAAGCTGATGAAGCTAAAAATAACAAAGCACATGTGTGCATGGACACAAGCATGTGTACATGCTAATCATCACAGTCTGTCATGACATAGAGCCTCACTTCTGGGATAATTAGACATAATCGTACCAAATAGAAAAGGCAGTGTAAGCTTAAGGATGTTTCTTAGAAATTTGAAAGCATAAACAGGAACTAGAATGCATAGATAATTATAAAATGTCTTGGGCAAGAAAATAACACACAATTTCATCAGTATTATGCATGCAATTGTAAGACAGAATGCTAATTATTCACTGTAATTGAACATATAATAAGATAGTCAGTGTTTCCAAATAGTAATTACAATCAGGTGGGGAAAGCAAACCTGCTTGTCCGTGTTATCTTCAGAAGCCTTATCAATCTTAGACATTCCGCATTAAGAAGTATTCAATCTATCTTGTTAAATCTAGCTGTAGGTCAAATAATTAGTGTGCAGAGAAAATTAATAAAGATATGTTGAGGTAATCATAGGCAAGATTTACAAGACTGCTTTAATTAATGGTGGGTTTCTCACAGAAGCATCAGTGTGATAGAGAGTTTTCTGATATCACAGTAGTACATCTGCAAATGTCTCTGTCATAGGAAGTGTAGGGACCATGCTCAAAGACAGAAGAGGAAGTACGGTCTCATTTGCATTAGTTTGCTTAGACAGCCATAACATAAGACCACAGACTGAGTGAGTCAATAGTGGGTGGTTCTGCTTTCGCAGTTGTAGAGCCAGGACTCCCACATCAAGGTGCTAGCCACAGCAATCCTGTGTGTGTGTGTGTGTGTGTGTGTGTGTAAGAGAGAGACAGAAACAGACAGACACAGAGAGACAGAGAGACACAAGAGAGACAGAAACAGACAGACAGACCCAGAGAGAGACATACAGAGACAGAGAGACACAAGAGAGACAGAATCAGAAAGGCAGAGACAAGTCAGAGAGATGAGACAGAGAGAGACAGAGAGAGACACACACAGAAAAACCCCTCTTTAGTATTCTTCTTATAGACATTAATCCCACCATGAAGACCATACTTTCAGGACTTCATCTACTAGCCCTGGTCACCTACCAAAAGCCCCACTTCTGGATACCGTCATCACATTGGAAGCTACAACTGAACATACGAATGTGGTCACAGGACTGAGCTCATATCAGGATGTTCAGAAAAATGATCTGTGTCAAATGTTTTCATTTTGCATAAAATCAAATTAAACATTGTAACTTCTAATGATTTACAACTCACTTTTTGCTTTTTATTCAATATTATTCTGAGATCTTAGTTGTGTTGTTATACTACATAATTGATTATCTTAAAATATTTTTAAATTAACAAAAAAAAAAAAAAAAAAACTAACCCAAGATGTATAGATCCAAAGTCTGTACAAGCACCAGGCATGTATGTATGTAGGGCAGAGACACACATGCAAGCAAAACACTCATACACATGAATGTAAAACTAGCTTGCATGTATATTTATGCTCTACTGTTAGTGTGGTTCAGGGTGAATATTTTTAAATGATTAAAAAGATGTTTCCACATGATTCTTTTGGAATTGAGCAGAACTACACACAAGATTTTATGCCTTGCACAAAGAAATAGCTCTAGTAAGATATAAAATAGACCTGAGTCTAAGTGTCCTTGCATACATAGGGGCCCCCAGGGTGGACTCAGAACCACGTTATTGTAGAAGTCACACAGATTGGGTTGGGCTAGCTGCTGATAACCTTGACGTTTGAAACATTGATTCAGCTGGCTTATTATAACTTCCAGGATAAAAATCTTTGAAATTAAATTTCCTCATATACAATTTGGTTCCAACATGAGAGGGTATACATGTTTGGTGCCATAGGAATAACCTCATTTTGGTTTCTGAAGCCAAAAGTATAAAAGCTAAAGAGATGACTAACTGAAGTCTCAAATTAATCCTTTATCTTTCTTGGTATTTACAACAATATTGATTGCTATCATGATTTTTTAAGTAAACAATTAGTAAGACTACATCATCTGATTCTCTTTATGCTGACAATAGATGGGTCATTAAGTCTTAGCCAAACCAAGTCCAATATGTTATGATCAATTATATACAAAATGTCTCTATACATTCTCTATATATATTCACAATAACCAATTGGAAAACATAATTTATGACATGATGCCATCATAAGATCTATAAACTACCCAGGGGTAATTCTAACAAAAGATGTGCATGGCTTATATAGAAAATTAAATATTATTAAATAATTTAAAAGTCTTGAAAGATGAAGAGGCATACAACTGCTTTCTTAATCATTGTAGAGATCCTCAGGGATATCAGGGGCAAGGCCTTTGGATTTTATTACCAGTCACAAAGCAGACCTGTGGCACACCATGTGAGTCCCTCAGGGTCACACCTGTCTGGGAGGGAGTCAGGCCTTTCTTGGCCAGTTTGTAAGTTTGTTTCTTCATGTCTTCAGATGGGAACTTCAACCACAAATGGACGCCACAGCACCAGCTGAGACAGGCCCATGTGACTCATGATGGACAGGTCAGGCAGCAAGGAGAGTGGCAATACAAATTTTAAAATAAATAAATCAGATGAGACAAAGTCATTACATAACAATTCGAGATTTACAATATTCTTCAATTACTTTCTGAGAATTAAACTGTATGTTATACAAATCAAAAAAAAGTACTGGAGTAGCAAAAAAAAATAAATAAATCACACAATTGGTTATTTGTTGGACAAACAAGTCTAACTCAAATTAACTTTTTATCTCACTTGAATCAGAAATATATTCCAAGTTGAAAAACTTCGATATTTGAAAGCATTCAAAGCTACAGGAAGAAGACAGAAGTTTGTTTTCAGCCAAGATTAGAAAGAAATGCTCTAGAAACTACAGAACACACACACACACACACACACACACACACACACACACACACACGAGTTTTCCTGTGATAAAACTTAAAATTTCAGTATATTCAAAAGATGCCACAAATAAGGAAAAGTGAAAGGTTGAACTGTGAGGAAATTATTGGAAACTATAGTATCAAACTTATGGCATTGGTTATTTCTGAAGAAAGGGGTAAGAAATGGGAGAGTGGTTTTGCTTGCTTGGTTGGTCAGTTTTGGGTTGTTTGTTATGAGGTATTGTTATTTTTGTTTTGTGTTTGTTTGTTTGTTTGTTTTTGCTTTGGGATCTTTTTGTTTTTTTCTATTTTTGTTTGGGGATTTTTTTTTTATAAAATACATAATAGTCAAGAGCCTATTTAAACATGTAGTGTGTTCACTACTTGTCAAAAATGTTATCACTTGAAGGAAGCCTCTGGCCTTCTGTAAAGAAGCAAGCATACTCAGCCCCACAGTTGTGCCACCCCAGCCAGTCTCAGGGTTTGGCTCTGGGCATTGCCACTTTAACAGTGCTGCCACAGGTGTGAATTTAGGAAGAAATAGTTCTAGAAAATAGCAAATGGGATCTAGCGCAGATTTTATTTTGGAGATTTTGTTTTGCTTTTTAACCTCTAGAACC
This sequence comes from Acomys russatus, assembly GCF_903995435.1. NCBI lineage: Eukaryota > Metazoa > Chordata > Mammalia > Rodentia > Muridae > Acomys > Acomys russatus. The sequence goes on along the minus strand of NC_067148.1, from coordinate 52,893,807 downwards.
TCTTTATAGGAACTAGAACTATTGCCACTGACCCAGAGACAGTGACCCCTGCAGACACACACAGACTATGAAGACTGTGTTTCAAAGCTGCATACAGTTGGCAGAAATTATATTAAGACACATTCCCTATAACCCGTCCAATTGGTACAGCGCTCCTCCTTAGCAACCCTATGCAAGGCAAACCCAGAGATTATCATCCTGCCCTTTAAGTGCCAATGCCCAGATCGCCACATGCCTTCCAGCCACGCTTCCTTCTCTGCCACAACACTGCCTGCATTTTCATATATACATTTAAGCCTCAAGTATATAAACAAGCATAGTAAAGTATGTACTAAGCAGAGAAGGGGAAAAAAATCATAACCGTAGTGCTACAGGAACTTGAGTCAAGTTGTAACAGTTATTTTTCTCACGTTGTTGTCAGTCTTCAACAAGCTAAATTAACCTTTTAAGTGTTTTCTTTCCTGCAGTGGTGGGTGTGGGGTGGAGAACTGCCTCAGTGGTTATGAGTGCACACCACCCTTGCAGAAAACCTGATTTCAGCCCCAGGATCCACATAAGGTGGCTCAGCTTTCCGGGGCTGGAACATGGGCCCCTCGTTCAATTACACTGACACCAGCTTTCTCTTGCCTATGGGTTCCTTCCCTGGTTAAGCTGTTCTTTAATTCCCTGAGGTCACCACTCCCTTTATTTCATTTAGCGGCTGGTTTTCTTTAAACCTTTTGTCTCCTTGAACATAGGACTTAGCTTTATTACACTTCCTGATGTTCCTTTTTCTCCTTAAACTGCACATGTTGTATTTTCCTTGCCCAGATTGCTCCCTTTCATTACAGATCTGCAGAAGAGTGACCACAAATAACTACACTACAGACTCAATACTAGGCTGTCTTAAAATCTCCTCCACCAATGCAAAATTCTTCAATTTAGCCTCATGCAGATTATTTTGGACAAAGGCTTAAAGCAGCCATAGTCTTTACCAAAATATCACAGAATTTCTCTAGGCCACTTACTAATCTTTTTTTTTTTTTCCCCTCAAACCTCTTGGGGCAGGCAATTCACTGTATAACTGTTCTTGAATGTTGTAGCATTCACATACCTTTTGATATCTGTTCAGGGAAGAATTTCAAAGTATAGATACTGAGCTTATTATTTATTTTGGAAATTTGCATGAAAATTGAGTGAGTATGAAAATCATTAAGAATGAAGGTACTAAGGTAAAGAAAACATTCCCTGTTCTTTAAAGGTTTGCTTTGGGAAAGAAATTACTTGCTGAAGTTGTTCAACAAGCTGAGGTTTAAGAAAAGACAAGATAGAGTCTCTCCTACTTTCTGGCTTATATGATACTTTACATTGTGATTAATGGTAAACCAAATTTGTCACCTTGATGTATTCAAAGGGTTGCCAGTGAAATTAGTTATATGTAAATATTTTCCTTACTGGTATAGAAAATACAAAAAATATTGCTAAACATTTTTCACTTAGCACTACAATGTAAATATAGAACATTAAGTTCATGTATATAAGTTTAAAATTGGCCAAAATGGGTATGAATTTTTTTGTAGAATCAATAAGCATGCTCTGGTCATGTTTTACTGCAATAGTTGGCTAGAAGATAATCAGCCAAGAAATTATGTCTTCAATTCATGCTAAAAGCCTGTCCCAAAACCAACAGTCATTTACATAATCTTTTAATCTATAGCATTTTTAAGTATCTAATTGGTTTTAATATATGTCATTACTGAGAATTCATCTCAAACCAAACTGCGTCTTCTTGACCTTTCTGGTTCTTCTGTCATGTGATTGAGGAAAACAGTTCATAACCTTTAGAGTCACAAACAGACATAAACGAGAGAACAACAGTCTAAATCCCATTTAGTACCCTTTCCTTTAATTGCTTTAGAAATATCATTCATCTTGTCCCAAGAGCTGGTGATCGGCTGGAGTAAGGGTGCGTTTCAGTGTCCGCTCAATGCCGGTTTGCATCGTATCCACTTCCTGGAACAGTACAGGCCGTGCTATTTGTACCCACATTACATTCCTGTATACCATACCATAAGTGATTCATGGTGACATGGACCACTTCCTCTTCCCCACAAATGAGGGTCATAGCTGAAGGTCACAGTCTAAGTATACAAAAACAAATAAATTACGACTGTTTCCACTTAAATTGCCATAAAAATGAAGGCTCAACAATGGTATCTTTCCATAATCATTTTAATCAGTAAAAACCATACTCTATGTTTTATAAAATGGACACGACGCTTTCAACAACATTGATTATGAAGTGGACAAATGTACTTAGAATGTACAAAAATCAATTTAAAGCATTTACCACAAGTAAATTTAACCCAATGTCTTAATTTTCTTTTAGAATTTTAGAATTTCAAATAAAGGCTAGTACAGTTTTGTTGCTCCACGTCTTTTTAAAAAAATAAACCCGAAGCATTCTCCAATTACGTCTACTTTTTTTCTTCATATATTCTAATATATTGTCATCCAGAGTCACTCTAAAAGGTGGAAGGAAGTGTGTATGGGCTGTTTCAGGGAAAACTGCAGGAACAAAGATGACAGTGTGGGCAGGGTCCTTTCACAAAGCACCTAGTCCTTTTTGCTTCCCTCAGTTTCTCAGTTGATCCAAAACTGCCTCTGTGACTAGATGGAGCTTGGCAAGCATCGTCTCCTTCCCTGGGACGGCCAACGTTCTCTTTCTGCTATTTCCCCGGAGATTGGGCAGGTAAACCTATAGGGATACTTTAGAGTTGCTGGTTGACCAAGGCAAGATTTGAATACACAGGGCATAGCAGATAATGACAATTTGCCTCTCAAATAATTTTGGTGCTCAGTGTAGTGACATACAGTGATGGGCATTTACGAGGTGGGGCCAGGGTGAGGTCCTTGGGTCAGTGAGGGCTCACACATGGACGAGACTGTAGAGCCCTTGCCTCCTAGTTTACTGTTTCAATGGGTGATCTCTTCTTCCTACGGGCACTTGCAACATTGGCACACACCACAAGGTGACACAGCTAGGGGGTCTGTAGCCACAGTCTGGGTAGCCAGTGGGACTTTTAGGCCCTAAACCCTTTCTTGGTTAAATTAGCTCATTTCAGTTACTTTGTTTGAGTAACAGGGAGAACTAGTACAACAGGTTGAAATTTCTCTGAAAGATAGATCTCTTCCTCTTGTCTTGAATCTCAGTTGCTTTGCTAAATTAGTTGATCAATGAGACTTAAAACAAGAGTGTCACGTGTAGCTTCCTACTGAGCCTCTTGGGACACTTGCCAGTGACACCCAACTTCTGTGCTTTGTAGGAGCTCAAGAAACCATGTGGAAAGATCTACATGGAAGGAACTGAGGCCCCCAGAGGACAGTCCAGTTAAGTGACCATCCCAGAGCCAGCAGCATTTGGGCAGATATGATGTTAATGAGCAGGTATGGTCCCATCAAGGAAGAGGGAGCAGAAAGACTGCAAGTCCCAGAGGTAATGGACATTTACAGAAAAACAGTATATACTTGCCGGAAATGACAAGGCTATCACACAGGTGAGCGCATAGTGGCTGTGATTTCGTGCACAAGACCTGTGCAAAGGTCAAGCCAGCCAGAATTACAGCAGGAGTGAAGGGGAGGGCCTCGTGGAGTCCCACTCACCAGCTGAGGAGCAATTGGCAACTGATGGCTGCTCAGGGAGGGAGAATTAATTTTCTTCAGAGATGTAGCCCCTGCATGGAAAAGCGTGCTCCGTTATACTGCCTAATACCCATGTACAGACAGGCAGCATTCACTGGACTCCCATGGAGGTTAAAATAAAGTGTCCATGAGGGGCAGTGTGAATAGTGGTGGTAGATTAGGGAAAGAATTGGGAGGGTGTATTTGATCAAAAGACATTATATGCGTGTGTTAAATTTTCAAATAGCTAACAAATTTAAAGCTAGGGTTCCAAACAAGTAAGGTTGTAATGAGAATAATTATATTTAAATTCATAGAAGTAAACATGTATGTGTAATGACTATATGTGTTAAAAGTGTCCACTGCCCTTTTATAGTGCAGACATGCAGACTTAATTTAAATATCCAATGTGTCATACAAGGTAGCCTCATAAGACTGGGATTTTTTTTTTTCCTCCAAACAAGCAAAACTCTCAAGTGATTTATCACTTTAACCAGTAGTCTTAAGGAAAACTAGAATGAGTAGACACCTCTTTGTTTATAAATACCCTAAATATTTATAGAGTATAAATAGTTGCATAGACATGCAGCCCTTGTCTTTACGAAGGCTTATATTGTCAAGTGGTTTTCAGCAACTGCCTTCTGCCAACCAGTTGGTATGGAGGTTTGCGCTTTGCCCTCTGTCGGCTCGGCTAAGGAGAAACATGACAGCTGCTTTTAATAAAAGCTCCAGTAAATAGACTCTGAAAGCTGAGATTGGAATTATTTAACTTCTTCCAGTGTGTCAAAAAGTTTTAGGGACACAACCCCTAGCATCTCTCTTGTGAGCGAAAAGTCGATTTATTTTTACAGCACTTAACTTCTCATTGAATGGCTTTCACCTTTCTTCACAACAGGTCAAAACAGAAAACGTATTTGAATCCCTTTCATCTGCCATCCCATTAGCTGAAAATATTCTTTGTGTGTCCGATGCCTGTCACATCGGAAGAAAGGGAGCAGAAATGACGGGAGAGGAGGCGGGGGATGGAGAGAAATAGGAGGGGCTCGTTCGGGAATCTGCAGCTGCTTCACCCCGACACTTGGCGCTCAGTCTCTGTGGCTCACAGCTTCTGCACAAAATGACACACAAATATATGTGTGTGCCCCTCTAGGGGTTTTCCTTCACAAATTGGGAAAATGAAATTTGTGAAGGGGAGACGTGATTTGAAATATGAAGTATGTCTCCTCTCTCAACACGCTGATGTTGCCACTGGCGGGCTTTCATGGCATCATTTTCATCCAGGCCACCCCTAACAGGCCAGCCCTCTAGGTGTTACTGGGTCTGGCTGCTAAAGACATGGCAACCATTTGAATATCCTTTCCCATCCCGCTTTGGTAATTAGCAACCCTCTGTAGAACTTAGCTTCGATTTGGAAAGCCTCAACATGTTTAAGTTATATGTAACGGAGTCTGCTCGCTGCACCATGCAGTGCCCCATAGCTGGTCTCAGGAGAGGCTGCATCTGCTCGCTGCGCCATGCAGTGTCCCATAGCTGGTCTCAGGAGGGGCTGCGTCTGCTCGCTGCGCCATGCTGTGCCCCATAGCTGGTCTCAGGAGAGGCTGCGCCTGCTCCCTGTGCCATGCAGTGCCCCATAGCTGCTCTCAGGAGAGGCCGTAAGCAAGATCGCAATGGCCTCTTTGGTGAGTGAACACAAGTTCCAGATACTCGCCGAGCTGTCTGCGCACTTCATTATTATACTGAAGGTATCGCACCAGGCCTAAACGGTAGTAAAACACCTGTTTTCCAGATAAGGAAGCAGAGGTTAAGTGACTCTGGAAGGAGTGAAGTCAGGGTTTCTGCTCTACGCCATCTCTTCCCACAATGCCCAGTTATATGCACAACTATTATTGCCTGGGCTGAAAAAGCTGCATGTGTGGCCAGCGTTGCAGTGATAGTTGGTGGACAGTGAAGGAGCTCCTACTTGTTTTAGATAAACCTACCTTCACAGTTCTCCCAGGAGGGACTATGTGGGAAGAGGCCAGAGGTCAGGAGGAGGGGGAGGGGAGCAAGAGAGGGTAGCGGGCTGAAATGATCAAAGTATGTTATGTACACATATGTTATGTACATATAGAAGTAAGACCTAAAACTGTGGTATCTTTCTTTGCTGAGGTCAATGTGGTGGGCCTTGTAAGTTGTGTACCCAAGAGTAAATACTGAATCGCAGATTTGCAGAGTAGGAGTAACTCTGTACACTCGATTTCAAGCCTCCGGGTTGATGTTAGGGAGCTGGCAATCTTGGCATGCAGACTCCTGACCTTCACAAGCCCAGAGTGGTACCCGGTGTTGTTGTTGCCTGGAAGCTATTGCTGCCCAATAACACAACCCGCAATAGCATCACCAAGATGAGGAAGAAAACAAACGCTATCAAACACCCGGAGATTCCAAGCTGCTTGGTCTGAAAATAGTTCAATTGGCAAAGACATATTGGGTAGTAGGTTACCTTACAGCAGACAAAAGTTCTAGTCTACCCAAAGACAAACATTTAGGCTCCCTCTTTCAAAAATTAGTATCGACATATTATTCTGTAAGGAATCCCCTAACAGAAACTGATGCACTTTAAATTCTAGCAGAGGGTTAAAGTGATGAAGAAATGTGGGATACGCTTTGAACATGGTTGGGCATTCTTACACACAGTTAGAGTATTTTAATTCTGTGTCCAAGTGTAACAAGGAGAAATCAGGATGAGGGGCGGCAACACTTGCTTTGCCAGGAGCAGCAAGTTAGTCTGCGACCTGTGCCACTGACTTTCTGATAAAAAAAAAAATTGAAACATGAATCTGCTGTGCTGTGACATAACTGCAGACACATTCTTCTGTTTATTATTGCCGCTCTATGCTTCCATTCACATCTCCTTCATGTTAGGGAACTGGGATCCCTAGAGGGAAAATATTACTGACAACTACAAAGTGAACACAGCTCTTACTGCCTTGGGAGCTGCCAGCACAGTTGTTTCTGGCTATCAGCGAGAAGCCAGAAGATGTTAAATTGACATCTGTTAGAAAATAGTTCTCTGAAACTCGTATTTCAAAATGTAGAAAAGAAAAACAGATGACACTACTTTTTTTTTTTTTTTTTTTCTTTTTTGGCATAAGCTGAGAAACTAGAAAATCATACCAGATGTGCTAAGATGTTTCTCTGTAAATACATGCTGTTTCCTGAGAAACACTCAAAGGCAGAGGTCAGAGAGACACACTTAAAAGGGTACTTTGGGCTTTGGGCTTTTAAATAAATTCTAGCTTTCTATTGTGATTAAAATACTTGCAAAGATCTACAGGGCCAAAACAATGACTTTAATGTTTTCGTAATTATTGTGACTTGTATAGACTCAGCTCCCTGTAGAGTTGATTAGTGGGCAATCTAAATAAAATTCCACAGGGAGACACATCATGGCAAAGCCTGGGGACAACTGAATGAAGTGACCTAAGACGGAAACGCTGGCTCCATGGGTGTGTCTGACACATTTGTCACAAGCTGTTCACTCTCGCATGGGAACTGCAGAAGGAAACACAACTGCGGAGCAGCCAGTTTACACTTGGTAGCTCTGATTCTCAGTACCAGTCCTCTCCATCGGGGGCACCATCTTACTGTAAGTATACAGATAAGGAGCGCCCGTTCCCTGCTCCATAACGTACTGTGTGTGGCTGGATGGGTTTCAGAGGACAGCATGTGGGGATTCTAAATTCATGGCTATAAACAACTGGGTTGAGGGTTGAGCACACAGCCCAGCTTAGGTCAGTCAGATGCATTGTAAGACCTCTCTGTGAAAGTTCTCCCTGATTCCATCCAAAACTTTCAGGATATAGTCACTGAACTCTTGGCTGACATTTTTGCCTCCGTGAGAAAAGGATACAATGAAGAATAAGTCAGCAGAGGAGAACAGGGAAAAGAAGAAGAAAGAAGAAAGAAGAAGAAGAAGAAGAGGAGGAGGAGGAGGAGGAGGAGGAGGAGGAGACTTCTGATAACAGTTATACCTTTTGGGCTAACTAATTAGTGAACTTCCAAACTAGTTAAGGTAGGTTCCCCTCTGGATTCAGGTCTAGTTTCAACTGGCGTTTCATCCTATTGCCTTCAAGAGAGCATAATCATTCCATGAGAAATCACTGTATTGTTGAGAGTATTGAGGAAGTTTCATGGTAGATGCAGTCTGGGGCAGGATCCGGAAGGATGCTAAACTGGAGCAGAAAGGGGTGTGGACAGAGGCAAGCTAATGGTGTATCCTTACAACCCAAGGCACTGGTTCAGTGAGCGCAGGAGAGCAACATGGAGTCTCTGAAGATCAGGCAGCATGAAGGGCTCCATTCTGCTCTCTTGTGTCAGTTACAGCATGTGGACTCCAGTCTGCTCCGTGTTCTTCACAGCACTGCACTTGATGGGGGTAGTCACGGATAATAGGTACGTTTGACGTACGCTGGCACCCAGCCTGAAGCCTGCATGACGTGGACTGTCTGCATCGCAGTAGTGGAAACAAAGTGGAGGCGCCAGCCTCTGAAGATGAGTATCCCACCCCTGCTGGTGTATTTTTAAAATGTATTTTTTATTTTGGGTTCCTTAAATCTCTTTATCCCTACTCCCTCCCAATCCCTTCCAACACCCCAACACCACAAAGGAGAGCAAGGTAAGTGGGGACAAGGGGCGTGGTTTTCTTTAGCTACTTCCTACAGTTTAGGGTCATCAGGCTCCTTAGGGCAGGTCCAATCTTTGTTTCAGGACCTCTCCAACTTCCCCTCACACTGCATCAACAGCAACCAGGAGCAGCAGGGAGGAAGCACCAGCAGCCTGCTTCTTTCTGGTTTTTAGCCCCCTTGGAAAGACCAGCCTCGCCCCCCCCACCCCCGCAGAAGGCACTTCTCAGCTGACAAACATTACGTGCCCTCTCAGGAGGCAGTTACCAGCTGTGGACAACCTGGAGCAGCCCCCATATCCCACACCTGGGATTAAAACAAAAACATGTTTACATATCATAAACCAAAACCTCCACAACACACCCCAGTCGCAAAATCCTGGCCAGCATGGGAACTTCTTGAGCTATTGACTCAAGGAAATTAGTTTGACTAAGATCATTCTTGAACATTTTAAGTTTTGTGAGTGTGTGTGTGTGTGTGTCTGTGTGTGTGTGTGTGTCTGTGCGCGCGCATGTGTGTGCATATATGTACACACCACCAGAGATCAGTGTTAGGTGTCTCAATGGCTCCCCACCTTATTTTTTGAGACAGGATCTCCCACTCAAACTGGAGCTTACAGACTCTATTAGGCCAGCTGGCTAAAACGCCCCAGGGATTTCTGCTTCTACCACCCCAGCACTAGGATTAAAAGCACACACCATCTTACCTGGGTTTTTGTATATGGATGTTGGGGACCCAAACTCATGACCTCTCACGTGGATGGCCAGCACATTCAGGGGTGAAAATCTTATTAGCTCCTTTAATATTTTCAAGCACAGTTAAAAGGACCTGTTATGTCAAAACACTTAGATGTTAAAAATAATAAAAGGTTTACACAATGGCGCTGCCCCTTATTTGGTTCCCTTATCTATTTGTGTTGGTTGTTACATACGCTGGTGCTCTGTATTCTGTTCTGTTGCTTCTCTTGAATGCTATATGGATTGTTTTAATGGCCCAATTTTTAATTCACCGCTGAAAGCCACTGTCCGGAACAGTGCTGGGGGTTACCAGCAGATGTCACTGTGGGTGACCACGCCTGGGGAAACAGCCTCAGCAGCTGGTGCAGACAGCAGTCACTCTTGGCCAAGAACCACAGTCTTGATGCCCCTGTGTTTGATTTTTTAACCTCTTTATTTTTTAAAGGCCATTTTACCATATGGTTCTACAGTTCAAAACATAGAAAGGTATATAATGAATCCCCCCACCCCCACTCCTAATTCCTGCATCTCACTTCTAAGCTGCTTTCATCACAGGCAAATCTATTACCACCTCCATGTATTCCCCCCAAGGATATTTTATGCTTATGCAAATAAGTGCACATAATTCACTCTTCTCCCTTTATTTACAAAGGCCAGCGCCATTAAGCTTTTGTTCTGTGTGTTTCTTTTCGTTTCTTAGTATACTTTCGGGGCTACAGAGGAGGGGAGTCGTCACTGTTCGTGGCTTTATGATATTTGCCTGTACACAGTGCCTTTATTTAGTTAAATAACTACTCCCAAAAGATGTGAGTTGCTTATGCTTGACCCTGGTTTGTTTAAGAAGATAATTTGTGAATCTACAACACCTGCAGTCTCTCTCACTGTTAATCTCAGTTTTCCTAAGAGGTCTAACTCTCTTAAATCATTGTATTTTCTTCTGCTAGTCACTCAGTTTCTTTCCTAAATTCTGTATCACCCAAGCCAGTTGTACTGATGCCCTTGGGTGTCTCTCTACATCTTCTTGGTCACCTAAGTGTAGGACCTGCTAACAGTGGGAGCTGGACTGAAGTTTGTTACCAACATATCTGGGATCTGGAGTCTTCTCTCACTGTGGTAGAACTTTAAAAATTAATTGTCAGCCAAAAAGGAACAGTTCAAAATGAGGGTGAGACTGCCTTCACTTTCACTAAATCTTCAATTTTGAATATATGTTCTCAAGGTTCTCATTCTGAGACACAGACACACACACACACACACATACACACAACACATACACACAACACACATGCACACACACATGTGCACACGCACATACCACACACATGTACATGTGCACACACATGCACACTCACACAACACACATATACACACTCACATGCATACATGCACACACACACCACACACACACACACACACACACACACACAATTTTAACAAATATCTTTACAGGTTTCCAATATCCAAAGAGGTTGTAGACTCTGGCCACCAGCTTGAAGTTCTGTGACACTTCAGGTTTCTCCCAAAACTGCCTTGTCACATGGTCTACCTTGCGTCTGACGCTTGTGTTGATCTCTAGGAGCCCTGTTCAAAACTGGCCCCTTCTCTGGTGTTGAAGACAAAATACTCTGTTACTGGACTGATTGTTCTTCTAGACACTAGATTTGTCTCGGCTTGGCTCATGTCTCAGGGCATTGCAGAGACCAGTGCTTTCTGAGGTTCTCAAATTCTAGGTCACAGCCCCCACAGGGGTCACCTGTCAGCTTTTTACACTGCAATTCATACCAGTAGCAAAGTCACAGTTATGAAGCAGCAGTAGAAATAATGTTACGGTTGGCGTCACCACAACATGAGGAGCTGTATTAACAGGTCACAGTGTTAGGAAGACTGAGACTCGCTGCTGTCATTGAAGAATAGCTTACAAAAGCGAGCTGCTTGGTGGTGGTGGTGGTGGTGGTGGTGGTGGAGTTTCAAGGAGGATACTGGGAAGGCATTCATAGAACCTGTACAGGTCTAAGCCAGACAGGGTCCCAGTACTGGAGAGGAAATGGACACAGGCGCCCATCATTAAGAATACATCTCCAACTGACAACCATTCACAAAAGAAAACCTGGTCTCCTCCAATGGAGCCTCACTGGGTATATAAACTCCACTGAAAGGGCAGGTCCCTTACCAGGCAGGAGGAGGCCAATAGAATACGGATCCAATGGGATTTTTGGAGATATTGCTTTGTTTGGGCTTCTTGTGTCTTACTGGTATTTTGCTTGCATGTTATGATTTTTGATTTTGTGTTTCTGTAGGTTTTATTTGTGTGCGTGTGCATGTGTATATGTGTTTTTAGTACTTTTCCTTTTTAAATTCTAGTTTGTTTCTTTTATTTGCCTTTTTGTTTTCTAAAGAGAGAGAATGAAGGCATGGAGCTGGATAGATGGAGAGGAAGGTGAGAAGGAAATAGGAGGAGGTGGGGGAGGTGAAACTATGAACAAAATATATTATATGAAAAAAATATTTTTGTTTCCAAAAAATGTGTTTTTTCCGACATTTTTCTTCTTTATTCTTAACTCCTATCATCACTGCTATAAGAGCAATGTGAGGCAAATCCTTTGTTGACTTTTTTAAAGCTTTAGCTGTTTGTCTATTTATTTTATTATTTGGACTAAAGCTAGTTTTTGTGTCACTTCGAATACTAAGGTCGCTTCTCAGGGTCTCGGCTGTCACTTACCTGAGACCATAGAGCCTAGGAGTAAAGCTGGAAGCCACAGACATTGTACCAGTGTCAGGCCTGCCCAGCCAGCTGCCATATGCAACCCTTATAGTTACCCAGTAGGTCAAGCCACAGACCTCAGATGACAGATATGCGGCTCCTTCCAAATGCTCTTTATGCTGAGGAAAAGCCTGTGTGTTGGATACACAGCCATGATTCCCTGACGTGCTCCGGTTGTTTTTATGTTTGTAAAGCGTAGCAACAGCAAATATCTCAGCCAACTCTGGCTGTACCTTAAAGTTGGGAAAGAAACTCACTCCAGTGGAGTCCATACCAGACTAACCCTGTGGAACGGGGCTTGGGGATTGATCCGTATTAGGTTAAAAGTGCTTCCAGAAGAGACACTTTTAAAAATTATGAAAATAACTCGTTTATCTTTGTGACATTTATAGAGAATTTTATTGGATGCAATTTAATATTTTGTTAATATAAGTTCCCAAATCCATCAAATGCTAATGTAATGGAAGCTGTAAGACTGTCTTTACTATAGAGACGTGCAAACCATGTTTGACGGTATAATACTTTCAAAAATCAAGACTGAGATCATGATGAGAGACTTGCACTCTCACGTACACCCCTAGTCCTTCCTCATTTGCAATATCCAGCCAAGATAAAGCAAATTGCAGCTTTAAATCCTGAAGGCAGCATAGAAGCCAGGTTATTCATAAAGTCTGCAAGGAGGTGCCCAGTGCTATGTAAGTACAGGAACCAGAGAGACCCAGTGATGACTGTAGAGCCTCAGCCATGGAGATTTTGCTTTTACAGGTCTAGTTGGGATTAGATAAAATACTTGCAAAGGATCTCTCTTAAGAGTGAGTATGAAAAAGAAAAAAAAAAAAAAATAGTGAGCACAAGCCAGGCGTGGTGGCGCACACCCGTAATCCCAGCACTCGGGAGGCAGAGGCAGGCAGATCACTGTGAGTTCAAGGCCAGCCTGGTCTACAAAGAGAGTCCAGAATAGCCAAGGCTACACAGAGAAACCCTATCTCAAACAACAACCAAATAAACCCCATTAAACATTATTTTAAAATATTAAAAAAATAAGTTATGATGTTCTTATAAATTGTTTATGTTCTCATAATAGAGAAGGAATCAAGTGCAGGGCTTCAGGCACACTTCCTTCTTAAAGAGCCTTGCGCACCTAAGGGGCTTCGTGGTCTGTTCTAAGTTGGAGTATCTCTTTTCTTGATCTTTGAAATGATTAAATTGAAACATAGTACTTGTCCTCTTCAGATTCTTCTTATGAAACTCCTCCAACCACTGGCTACACAGATGCCATCTCAAAAAGGCTGAAACAGTCCATGTTCTTGGGAACTCATCTTAGACGTCTTACTTTATAATAAAAACAAAAACAAAAACAAAAACACTGTACTGCAGCTTCAAACAGGCTGGAAAGGCAGTCTCTGCCAGGCTAGCTTCCACCCCAGCCCTGCTAGGGACTGAACCTTCCCAGCACAGTACTTCAAAACAGAAAGCAACAAGAGGGTTAGAAAGACCTCAAAACTTTTCTTTAAGATTTATTTACTTACATATTTTGATATATATGGGTACTTTGTCTGCATGTACATCTGCACAGCACAAGACAGCATCAGACAGGTGTGCGCTGTCATGTGGGTGCTGGGAACTGAACTCAGGACCTTTGGACAAGCAGTGAGTGCTCTTAACCACTGCACCATCTCTCCAGTGCCCCCTCAAAACTCTTAAGAACAGCACTTGAGTGGCATAAAAAAATACAAACAATATTTATGTTACAAAGAACTAAAATTTCACACAATTTATTTAAGAATAAGAATGTTACCAAGATAGCTTTTCCATTTGTGAAAATAAAGAACTAAAAAGCATAGAGTTGCTTTGGGTTATAAAGAATATTTATTAAAATATTACTTTCTTAAGGGTCCAATCACTCTTTCTTAGCTCAGTATGAACACTTAGTTCAGTAGAAACAGTGTCCAAAATGTATCAGGTATATTTGATTTCTTTGTGATGTAAAACTCCTTTGTATTTTGAGATGGGGGGAGTTCACTATGTAGCCCAGATTGGCCTCATACTGGACTTCTCAGTGTTGTCTTTAAGCCAGTCCGGTAATTCCCCTTTGAAGGAAACCTTTTCATTCTGTCAGCTGTCCCTCTATAGAACACCAATTAATATAGACCCTAATGTCCAATTCTTTGGTTTTCACGTTACAGTCTTCCCAAGCAATCTTGCCTGTTCTTGTTAGTTATTAGTAAAGGTATTTGGCAATGACGTAATTTGTGGGGCAAGTCTTTTCAGAAGAGAGAAGTTTGCAGGCCAAAGAGGAATAAGCAAAGAGACAGGGGATTTCTACAAGAAGGGAGCAGCACAGACCAAGGGACAAATGGATGAAAGAGGTGAAAAGTGCTGTAGACCAAGCCACTGGCCCGCTGTATGAAACGCACTGGCAGTGCCGAACTATAAGTGAGTAGGGAAGGAAGACGCTGCCAATCGGTGAAATTGTTCTGCTGGACCAGCCTGCAGACTATAGATGCTGAGTGAAATGATGGAGACCTGGGAGGGCCGAGTACATCAGTGATGCAAAAAAGAATAAGATTGAGCGCTGTCATATGCTTGAAGAAGCAGTTGGCTGCCAATTGCTGCATCCACTTAGGTGACCTCTGGGGTGGTAGGGCAGGTTGACCTAGGAGTACCAAAGACCACTGGTCTGTGAGCGCCCTCTCTCTCCATCCAGGTAAGTCTCGGCAGCAGAACTTGATGCTCATTTGCTGGAAGATCTTCATTTTTTGTTTTTATCATGTTTTAAACCCATTGGCCATGGTAAAGACACATTAAATGAGAACTTACAGCAACGCTAACAACGCATTAAGCTGCATGGAAATCATGGGCTTCCTTTGTGGATACACATTTAAGAACGAACATTTCCATTTGCTTAGGCTTGTCATTCTCTCATTTGAAAGTCATGGTCACACCCAAACACGGAAATGCAGAGAAGCCAGTCAGCATATTTTAACCAAGAAGTGCGCCAGTTCCTGGGAGCCTAGTGTGTTGGCTGAGTCACAACATTTTTGCCCCTAACATAACAATTTTGCATAACTTCGCATTGCATTCTTCTAAATCGATGATGCCCCAATCTGCGGCATTTCCTGTAGTTATTTCTACAATGGACTAAGAACTGGAGTCACCAGAACGGTAACCGTTGCTCTGGCTCCATTGGGCATCTGTCTGGACATTGTTGCCAACCCCAGGGCGTGTGAGAGAAGCCTATGAGGTGAAAAACTGCTTGTGAAGGGCTGGTATTGTCATGAAATTGTGGAGATTTGCTAAACTGGACTCGGCTGTTATTAGCGGTCATTTTTATTCAGATGAGAGGGGGACCCGGTCACATCCCATTTTATGTATATCCTGTGTGGTGCGGTGATAAGCAAACAGTGCAGGTGAGAGCAGCCATCTATCTGTCCCAAGCCTCTGGTTGAGGTCTCTTGGTTGGCCACTGGCAAGTAGATGAAATTCTAGCCACAGTTTTAAATCCAAGACTCAGTAGGACACCCCTATATAAAAAAAAAAGGTGCACCTCACCCCTTTTATTCTTGCCTCAAGGCAAAACTATGACCTCAATAAGAAATACAATCATAGCTTCCTTGTGGGAGAGTTACGGATAACGCACACCCTCACTAGGAGAGTGCAGTTCTTTCAAAGAAAGGTACAGTGACCCTGGCATGCTGTACTGAAAAATGACGGTCATGCCCTAACAAAGCACATTCCCACAAGAAGGAATATCATTACCCAGAAATGCCAGGGGTCTTTGGCCTGTTGGAAGTTTTCAGGATGGTCTTCTCAAAGGAAGCACAAACTAGTGACACTGGGAAACTGTGTCCCCTCGGTTTGTGCTGTGTAACCACAAGTTCCAACCTTGGCTGTGGCTGTGGCTGGTCCCTTGCAGTCTCCATGATCCCTTTCAGGTCCGCGGTGCTGTGATTTTTCTCATTAGAGCTTTCTATAAATACATGAATCCTACCTGGCTTATTAAAATGGAAAATGGGGTTTTTGAATCTTTCAGTCTGTTTTTGGTGACTTTTAAAAGAAAAACGGAACTGTTTAATCAGAGAGGAAAAATCTTCACTGGTGCTAATGAAAGTCCACCAATAGCTTTCCCTTTTCCCATTCATGGAAGAAGGATGCTGTCTGCACATTGGCTAATTTTGTTCACTGCTGAACTGGAACAGATGCTGTGAACTCTGCTTTAATGTCCACTGCCAGTACAATAACCATTAAAATGGGAGGGACGGGGTCTCTGTCGCAAAGAAATGATCTGTTTCCATCCATAGGACTATGTCTATTCAAATGCTGTGGGTTTTAAATGTCTTTTTTAATATATAGCAATGGAGTGGTTTGAGGGTTTATAGTTGGTAGAAGAAGTGAAAAACAAGAACCAAAATTTGTAAGTTCAATCCAGGATTGAGAAGTTTGATATGCACATTAATACTATTATTAATTGTATTGTCTCAATTAGATATTAATTTATATATTAATGACATTAAGAATTCAATGTTAAAATTAATATAATAAAATTACTATGCATAACTCCTCACTACCACTGTGCCTCTGTGTAAGCCATTCATATTTCACAGCTCCTTACATGTAAGCTTTTATACACGTGTGAGGAGACTCTCTTTTTACAATAAAAATGGGAGCACAGCGCACACATCTTGTTTTGCCTGTTTTCTCACCTACACTGCATATTGAACATTAGCACAAGCAATGTCCATGTGACTTCTTACGTCTAAGAAGTCCGTCGCAATCTGACTATGCATAGACCTGGGGCTCTCTCTGAGCCGCCAATGGGACGCCAGAGTTTGAGATGAAGTTAAGTGGACAGAGGTCTAACCCCCAGCTCCACCCCAAACTCTCCATAAGAGAACCTTTAAAAAAATATGCACCTTACACATGTTTGAAACTGCTCCAAAAAAGAAAGAAAGTCACATGTTTACCATATATGGCATTGAAGCGCATGTGTATGTTCTGAGTAATAGCTTCCATTTGGTATAGGAAGGCAGGCTTCCTGGGTTTAAGTCTATCGCTGTGTGACAGTGGTGGTTTTAAGATGCACCCACGGGCGCCAGGCATGATGGCACACGCCTTTAATCCCAGCACTCGGGAGGCAGAGGCAGGCAGATCACTGTGAGTTCGAGGCTAGCCTGGTCTACAAAGTGAGTTCAAGATATCCAGGGCTACAGAGAAGCCCTGTCTAAAAAAAAAAAAAAAAAATTATACACACAAACACACACACACACACACACACACACACACACACACCCATGGGGAGGGCGGGGGCTGGGGGGATGCGGCTGGAGAGATGGCTCAGAGGTTAAGGGCACTGACTGCTCCTCCAGAGGTCCTGAGTTCAATTCCAAGCAACCACTTGGTGGCTCGCAACTATCTATAATATGATCTTATGCCCTCTTCTGGCCTACAAGTGTACATGCAAGCAGAACATTGTATACATAATACATACATACATACATAAATAAATCTTTAAAAAGAAAATACACCCACAGGCATAGTGGCATACGCCTGTAATCCCAACGCTCGGGAGGCAGGCGGATTGCTGTGAGTTGAAGGCTAGCCTGGTCTACAAAGTGAATCCAGGACAGCCAAGGCTACACAGAGAAACCCTGTCTCAAAAAAACAAAAACAAAAACAAAAATAAGCATACAAACAAAAAAGATACACTCATGGTTCTTTGCCTCTCCTCCTATCAGGATTGCAGCCTAATTCCTTTCCCTGGAACGCTGGCCAGCTTTGCTGATTCACTTCTAGTGAATACGCTGCAGCAGCACTGACTTGGCTTAACTTCCGGCTTTAGGCAGAGCAGGCTTGGCCTAACTTCCGGCTTTAGGCAGAGCAGGCTTGGCCTAACTTCCCGCTTTAGGCAGGTCAGGGCAGGCTTGGCCTAACTTCCGGCTTGGTCTGGGCAGGCTTGGCCTAACTTCCGGCTTTAGGCAGGGCAGTGCAGGTTTGGAACTGAAGCAGGGACATTGGCAAGGTGCTTAGCAGGGACATTGGCAAGGTGCTTGCTTCTCTTTGGCTTGATTTTCTTAATGATGAAATGAGGGGGAAAAAAAATACCACCCATTTAATATTTTAAAGTGAATATGTGGAAGACTCTCATCACAGTCAACTTGGAGTTTCTAAATAACTATGATCTACTGTGATTACTAAGTGGTATTTCACTATTTTTGGAAATTTCTACGCATATATGATATATGGTGAAAATTCCACAGATCGCTGTAATTATTTCCTTAAAACTGTTTGCACATGGACCTGCTGGATCAGGATTATGAATTCATTAAGGAGAAGAGCTCATATTGAACTCTGAACTTTATAGTGAGAAATCTTGCTCTATAAGTGGTTCACTGAGTCCTATTTATTCAGGTGGGCATTCGTGTCACTGTCAATCACCGTTTCTGTTTTATTTTTAAGTCAAAATGAAGAAAAATAAAAGACAAGCACACTTGAATTAGCAAGCACTAGTATAACCCTCTATGCCCTTCGCTTCAAGGCTAAGCAGGGAGAATTAGTGGTCAGTCTACATGTCTGATTACGGACATGTAGTGATGGAAGTACAGTGTGGAAGGAGGTGAATAATAGAACGTATAGACGTGCACACACATTTATGTTATACAGAGAGCTTATTAATCAGAGCCCCTCTCATTGCAATGGCAGGTCTCATAATTCAAATAATGGGGAAAGGGCCACTGACTACTCACACATTGTGTCATAGTTGCCAGTATCTGTCTAACTGTTGATTTCTCGGCCACACTTTTATTCTAGGCCAACTTCATTTTGGAAACAAAATTTTTTTATTTAATTTTTAATTTTAATTTTTTGTTTGTTTGTTTTTTGTTTTTCTCACAGCCATCCACCTGCCTCTGCCTCCCTAAAAAAGGTAATTTCAAGTCAGTTGCTCTGAAATTTCAGATCAGTTCTGTAACATTACGGTCAGAGTCCTTAACTGTGGCCACACCCACTCACTGAGTTACAAAAGACTACTTTGTAGGCTACAATACCATTAGGAGGCTAGAGAATCTTCACCGCAGTCAAGCTTGCAACAAGAACCGACTACAGAAATGACACACAATGTTACCGTGGACAATGCAAGCTCTGTCTGTGCTGCTGCAGTAAGCTGAAACGCAGCTGGTACCAAGGCCCCTCCAGGGCCCAGGCCTATCGCCACAGAGCGTTGCCATTGCTGGAAGCTACATGTTTCCGTCACTGTCCTCACTGATAGCCTGTCCAGGCCTTCCTTCCTCAGGTTGCTCATTTCCCAGGGGTGCAGAGGGCTGAGTGGTGCCGTCATCTGGTTCACACAAGTGTCCCTCCTGGTAAGGACTGGGCGTTACCTCTGCGTTCACCTTGGTGAGTCAAACAAGGTGAGGAAGAAATTCTCTGAAGCGTCAGTTTTCCTTAGACTTACAGGGCAGGAAACAAGGTGTACGTACGGAAAGGGAGTTCCAGATTTTGGGAGTTTCTCCATATATCCTGCTGTAAGTCCTGAACCTGATTAGCACGGGCCTGGCTGAGGTCATATATTGCACTGTCCTAAGCTGTCACAGACTCACTTCCTATAGGCAGTCCACGTGAGGCATGGAAACTTTTTTTCTTTTCTTTTCTTTTCTTTTCTTTCTTTCTTTCTTTCTTTTTTTTTTTTTTTTTTTTTTTTTGGTTTATCACATTCTCTATATAGTAGCTCTGCTGTCCTGGACTTGCCTCAAACTCACAGAGATTTGCACAACCTCTGCAGATTGCTGGGATTAAATGTGTGTTCCACGACCCCTGGCTGCTAGGGAAACTACTAATGAAGAAAGAATGGAGCAAAATTACCCAGGGTCAGCACAGAGCCCCACCCTGCCCTCACAAGGCCTCCAACTTCAGCTGGCCACCTCTGCCAGCCTTTCCTGGTACCCAGGGAGCTATAAGTCCTTAACTGTGACCACACCCACTAATTGCGTAGTCACACTCAGGGCCACCCAAGACTTTGTAGAGCCAAGAAAAGAATAATCTGGCCTTGTCGGCTTGGAAAACAAAAGACAAGAAAGGCAAGAACAGAGAAGAACTGTTCTGAGCAATGAAGGAGGAGAAGGAAAAAAGGACAAAGCTTTACCTGGCCAACTCTAGTTCGGCTGACATACTAGACTGCTTAAGAAAAGAGTAAGAAACACAAAGTGATGGAAGCCAGTGCGGCAGAGTTTCAAGAGCTAAACTTTGAGCCCTTTCAAGCCAGATATAAATACAAGAAAGAGAATACAGTGACCTTCACTGACATATAAAAACATTTGGCCTTCCCTAGGTTACCCTGACAGTTACAAACTACAACATAGGCTTTATCTTGCTGAATCCAAGAACGTGCACAAGTGTTATAATATTTTATTTTTCCATTGAAAAAATATGGTTTTAATTACTACCTTGATCTAAGAATTAGTTTTAAAAGTCTAATTGTTAAAAATGCATAGCCTGGGGGTGTAGCTCCGTGGTAGAGTGTTTGCGTGTACACAGCCTGTGCTTCAGTGCTCAGGGCGAGAGGGAAACAGATGTGCATATGTGGCAGGCCTTTAAAACGCACTTACTAATTTTAACCATTGTGTTGTGTCTAGAAAGCGCTGCTTGTGTTGTTCCTATTCTTTGGACAGTTAGAAACGTGTATGGTCCATTGTCATGAATTTGTCCTGTGCATCTGATATGTGATATACATCTGATAAGCTATTTCCCTACCATACCGTTTAATATATCCGTAGGGTGTGTTGTATTGTTGCAACCTTACGACTTAAATGTTTCTTATAAAACTTTTTATTTTGCTTGTGTATAATTTGAAGGAGGAGTGAGCATGTGGAGGTGAGAGGAAGTCCTGTTCCAGTCAGTTCTCTCCCTCTGCCATGTGGGGCCTGAGCCCTGAGCTCAGGCCATCAAGGTCAATGGCACACACCTCCACCCACTGAGCCACTCATCAACCCCAACATTCTTGTTTTATTCCTATCCAGTTAATTTACTAATTTAGTGTAATTTAATTTACTAAATTGAAAGATACATGGTAAGGATTTCTAGTTTTGGTATACTTCCACCCATTTCTCGTATTTCCTCCGTGTGTGTGTGTGTGTGTGTGTGTGTGTGTGTGTGTATCTGTGTGTGTCTGTGTGTGTTTAATACAATGATAAGACAAGCACTGAGAGAGAAACCTGGCAAAAAAAAAATCATAATATTTGTGAGCTGTAAGGCTGTGGAAAGGCTAAAACTCTCTTTCCTATGACTGGAGAAAGTAGGTCTTGAATGAAGTTCTTCATGTGTTTTAGGCCTTTTGTTGCATTGACATGAAGTGACTCACTCACTCAGGGCTCCCCCGGTGGTTGCCCAGCTACTACTGGGCATAAACACACAACCAGTCACCATTGCCCATGCTCAGAGCCCCTCTTTCACTCTAGCCTAGGCTCCTCTCTAGAATCAGAAGAAGCAGAATGGAGCAAAGGAAGATGTTCTTTGTGGAGACCCGTGGCAGACGAGCTATTCCACACGGTCAGCACTCAGTGAGCTTTAGAGAACTTGGATAAAATAAGAGACATGTGACAATGAAATAAATGTGGCAAATGGTCAAAATGCAAAGTTGCAGTGAGTTGATGACAATTTATAAGCTTTGCCCACTTTAGACAAAATTGAGATTTATCAACACATCTTACATAAAATGTTCAAGACGGGGGAAAATGTACAGACCTTAGCCTCTGGACCAGTCTTAGCTGGTGATAACATGACTCTTCTGGCATTGCTGATATTTGGAGTTTGCTCAAAAATATGGCTGTGCATTTCACAAGGGGGATTAGTGCAGGAACTATGTATCTCAAACAAATTTATCCTCATCCAATGTAGATCACTACTGTACAATTATTATGAAAAAACTGCATCAAATATTAAACATCAACTAAATCAGCAGAAAACGTGATGAATGATTCAAAAGCCCTGTGTGCATGAAGCTAAAAGTAAGTCTCTGCTTTGACTGCTTTATGGCTGTGTCCCTTCTAGTTAATTTACCTTGGCTGTCCAGCATGTTCGCACCTGTCTCTTGCCTCAAGTAATAAAGAGGAACATCAACAGCTATCATCTGTTAGTTTCTTACAAGCATTCCTCCACGTGGCAGCAGACTGAAAATACTGTGTTGCCAGAAGCTAGATACAGTATATTTTGAGATCTACATATACAGGTGAGCCCCAAGATATTGGAAACAAAGGAAACCAACTGCTTTATTAGATTCAGACTGTAAAGGAACACAGTTACCAGATACGAGATGGGCAGATTCTCCTGCATAAGAGACAATGAATGTAGCCTTCAGAGTCATGATGTGAAGATGCTGTTTACACATCCTTGCTCGGCCATGGTCAGCCACCAAAGAAACCTAACGGGTGAATATGACTCAAATGGCTTTTCGTGGATGTGTTGCTCTGTTGGCGTTCTATTTTTATGGGAGAAGGAAAGTTTTTCGTAGCTTACCTAGAAACTAAATATATCACATTGACACTGATTTAAAAAAATGTAAAACTGAGTTCAGGGTACCTCTAGCTATGTCTGTAGTCTAGATGCTGGAAGTCATCCAAGGAAGTGCTGTAAGTCCCCCTCACCTCCTCCCTCCCTCCCCACCCCTGTCTTTCTGTCTCTGTCTCTGTCTCTCTGTCTCTCTGTCTCTCTGTCCCTCTGTCCCTCTGTCTCTCTGTCTCTCTGTCTCTCTGTCTCTCTGTCCCTCTGTCCCTCTGTCCCTCTGTCTCTCTGTCTCTCTGTCCCTCTGTCCCTCTGTCTCTCTGTCTCTCTGTCTCTCTGTCTCTCTGTCCCTCTGTCCCTCTGTCTCTGTCCCTCTGTCCCTCTGTCCCTCTGTCCCTCTGTCTCTCTGTCCCTCTGTCCCTCTGTCTCTCTGTCCCTCTGTCCCTCTGTCTCTCTGTCTCTATGTCTCTCTGTCTCTTTGCCCCTCTGTCCCTCTGTCCCTCTGTCCCTCTGACCCTCTGTCTCTCTGTCCCTCTGTCCCTCTGTCTCTCTGTCCCTCTGCCCCTCTGTCCCTCTGCCCCTCTGTCCCTCTGTCCCTCTGTCCCTCTGTCCCTCTGTCCTCTGTCCTCTGTCCCTCTGTCCCTCTGTCTCTCTGTCCCTCTGTCCCTCTGTCCCTCTGTCCCTCGTCCCCTGTCCCTCTGTCTCTCTGTCTCTCTGTCCCTCTGTCCCTCTGTCCCTCTGTCCCTCTGTCTCTCTGTCCCTCTGTCCCTCTGTCCCTCTGTCCCTCTGTCTCTCTGTCCCTCTGTCCCTCTGTCCCTCTGTCTCTCTGTCCCTCTGTCCCTCTGTCTCTCTGTCCCTCTGTCCCTCTGTCCCTCTGTCTCTCTGTCCCTCTGTCCCTCTGTCCCTCTGTCCCTCTGTCCCTCTGTCCCTCTGTCTCTCTGTCTCTCTGTCTCTCTGACCCTCTGTCCCTCTGTCCCTCTGTCCCTCTGTCCCTCTGTCCCTCTGTCCCTCTGTCTCTCTGTCCCTCTGTCCCTCTGCCCCTCTGTCCCTCTGTCCCTCTGTCCCTCTGTCCCTCTGTCTCTCTGTCCCTGTCCCTCTGTCCCTCTGTCCTCTCTGTCCCCTGTCCCTCCCTCTGTCCCTCTGTCCCTCTGTCCCTCTGTCTCTCTGTCCCTCTGTCCCTCTGTCCCTCTGTCCCTCTGTCCCTCTGTCTCTCTGTCCCTCTGTCCCTCTGTCCCTCTGTCCCTCTGTCCCTCTGTCTCTCTGTCCCTCTGTCCCTCTGTCCCTCTGTCCCTCTGTCCCTCTGTCCCTCTGTCCCTCTGTCTCTCTGTCCCTCTGTCCCTCTGTCCCTCTGTCCCTCTGTCCCTCTGTCTCTCTGTCTCTCTGTCCCTCTGTCCCTCTGTCCCTCTGTCCCTCTGTCTCTCTGTCTCTCTGTCTCTCTGTCTCTCTGTCCCTCTGTCTCTCTGTCCCTCTGTCCCTCTGTCCCTCTGTCTCTCTGTCCCTCTGCCCCTCTGTCCTCTGTCCCTCTGTCCTCTGTCCCTCTGTCCTCTGTCTCTCTGTCCTTCTGTCCCTCTGTCCCTCTGTCCCTCTGTCCCTCTGTCCCTCTGTCTCTCTGTCCCTCTGTCTCTCTGTCTCTCTGTCTCTCTGTCTCTCTGTCTCTCTGTCTCTCTGTCCCTCTGTCCCTCTGTCCCTCTGTCTCTCTGTCTCTCTGTCCCTCTGTCCCTCTGTCTCTCTGTCTCTCTGTCTCTCTGTCTCTCTGTCCCTCTGTCTCTCTGTCCCTCTGTCTCTCTGTCTCTCTGTCTCTCTGTCTCTCTGTCCCTCTGTCTCTCTGTCCCTCTGTCTCTCTGTCTCTCTGTCTCTCTCCCCCTCTTTTTTCATCATTCTGTGTTGCTAGCATAGCCTCTTCCGCTGCTCCCTCTGCAGTGACTGTTACCTTCTTTCCAACTTCTCAGTCAAACAAGTGGGCCAACTTTTAGCTGCAGGTCACCCATAAATAGAAAGTTTCTCAAATGCAAGGTTTCCGCCCCCCCCCCCAGCGGCCAACAACATGCTGCTAACTAATAATAACCAAGCAAGTAGTATACGTCTGCCATTTGCAGTCAAATTTTCTACTAAAATGCCACAGAACAGCAGGTTTTCAACAGAAGGGGCTCCTGTCTTCAAAACAGGAATGAAGTTTTGGAAAGACAAACTTTTGTCTTTGCATCTCTCTAAAAGCGACATCAAATACTTTCCCCATAAACAATTTTCCATTAAAATCCATTAAAATTTTAGTTCCTATTTGTGGTCATGTTTCTGTTTTTATTCATTTTTCTAATTACCTTTTGATCCTCTATTTTTAATTTCATTCAACTTCTAAAGGCTACATTTTACATTTTTCAATTTTAGACTTAGAGAAAGCTCGATAATCCACGGTTTCTCCTAACGTCTGACGTGACTATGACAGTGAACTTGTTATTGCCGTAAGTCAGTATGACCCCTGAAGACAGTCTGCCGTTCATCCAGCTTTCCACAGCTTTCCACAGTTTTTACCTAAGCTTCTTTCTGTACTATGATGATAAAGCAGGAAACAACAAAACATTCCCGCTGTGTGTGCCCTGAGCTCCCCTGGACTGCCGTTTCTTGGACTCACTTGCTCTCAGAGACCTCCACAGTCCTCAAAAGCACTGCCCTGCTGTTGGTACTGACCCAATGTTCTCACCCTGTATACAAGAGTGAGCTCTTGGGCTTGGGCGAGGAAAGCCACAGAGATGCAATGCCATCTCCACTATGTTACACCAAGTGAGCATTCTACCAACAAATAACTCCGCAGTGCTGAGGCTGCCTTTGAACGCATTGCTAAGGTAGTCCTTGTCAGGCCACACAGTCTTCTACAAAGTCCTGTATCTTACCACCACCCACACCTGACTGTTTGAAGGGACATAGCTGTGCAGACCCACATTTATGAGATGGAAATTATGTTCTGTATCCTTGGAGGAGGAGGAGTTACATAAAGTATTTGAAATTCTTCTACATAGATGTGTTTCTTCTATTCCTTATGTCAATACAGATTCACAGATATTTGTACTATACTTTTGGCAATAAACCAAGAATACTTAGTATTTGCTCAAATACTTGCAATGTCAGCCACTGGGAGCTCCCTTAAGTTGGCTCCTGTGTCGACACACCCTCACCAAAGGGTCTAAGTGTGTGCTAGCCCTTCCTTTTTAGCACAACCACTGGTCTAAAGATATCTTGTATATTCCCTCCCCAAGCTGTAGAATTAGCCAATTCTAATCAATTAAAATAAGAGAGCAAAGTACAAGATATATGAGGCTGCTGCCAAGGTTACACAGTGTACTGTTTTACAGTATATATGCTTTAGGTAGAAGGCACAGACTACTAAATAGAAGTTAAAGGTAGAATAACTATGTAGACCAGTAACGTAGCCATTCATTATCAGCCATTCTGTACTGAGCGTAATTGCATGTGCTAGGTCTTTCACACAGTTTGGCAGAACAGTTGGCTTGTTTACATCAACATAACCATAAACATTTGCCTTGGGCAATGGCTGGAGCTATGACTTTACTATGGCTACAGTATTATTCCTAGACTATAGGAGTTTTTACCTTCATTTTTTTGTTCTTCCCCCTTTTTTATTAAATATTTTTTACATATTTATATTATTACACATATATACAATAAACTACCTATAGCAAGAAGAACTATTACACAATCAGGACTTTTATAATTGTTACATTCTTAGTGTTTTGTGTTTTGACTATTTGTATTTAACAGCCTTGAAGAAAACATCTCTCCTAAAATTCTGAATATAATTCAATCTCCATCACATCTTGTCATTATCAACTTAAAACATCTATCTAGACCTAAAAAGATCTTAATCCCTAAACAACTAAGCTTCATTGTAAAACTAAACTACCTGGTCTTTAACCCCATCAGAGACTTGAGAAAGAATAAACGTAAGTACCTGAATATGCCGGGAATGTAGGTTAGTAGAGATGACAGAGACAGTTTACTACCTGAATAATCACCCAAAACTCTCTGTAATGTTGGAGCATCATCTTCAGCCTTCTGGCCCAATATATCTGACAGACACATTTGTGAGGCAGAAACTATTGAGGACTTGCTTACCCTGTCTTGGCAGAGTTTAGCCTTCAACTCTGCCTGCATCCAAGCTTGCCCGTTTTCAGGCAGAATTCTGTCTGTGGTAGAAACAAGGACATTTTGCCCAGTGGCTTGTTTGCCACATTTGAAGCCATCTCCATGAGGAAGTTCTCTGATGCTCATCATCTTCTTTGAGATAGGCTGGGTGTTGGCAGGAGTTAACCTGTCTTGTTGTCAATGAATCTTTAAAATAATAGAAACATTTTTAAATGCCGTATTCTCTATGTCTCTGAGGTTTTTGAAGACCTTACCTAACTATTTTACCTTATCTTTTTATAGAACCATATCTATCTGTTATACCTAAGATGCATATTCTTATGATAAAAATAGATTAATAATTGATATGACCATGATTTGATCAACTAACAATTAACTTGTATCACTTATTTAATCTAAACAGCCTACAATAGCACTTTCAAAGTATTGGAAATAAACCTTGTATTATAGTTGTGTTATGTGAGTACAATACCTCACATTAGAGTAAAAAAATATATATATATATATACACATATATAATAATGTGTGAAGATAATCTTATATTTGAATTCTATACCACTGTATCTAAAATTAAACTTATTTTGTGTCTAGAAACAAAATTCTATACCAGTGAATTAAAAATAACTTGTGAGTGGCATTAAGTTAAGGAGTAGATTCACTAATCTGCTTTTTGTTCTATCTTCCCTCTATATTTCTATATTTCCCCCTTCTTTCTTTTCAACCCCTATCCCCAAATCTGAGAATGGAAGATAAAGGAAAATAGAGACATCTCTGAGTCTAACCTTGTTTTCTCTCTAAATAAGACCAATAATAACTTGCAACCAACTCCCATTGATAATAAGCCTCTATAGCCCAAAAAAAGCAGCCAAAAAAACCTACCCAGCCCCTCTTAAAGGAAATGGGACGTCTTTCTCTTAAGGTTTCTTCCAGTTGATTTGGGACAAATAATACCTTTCCCTTAGTCGTTAGAAAGGGGAGCCCTCCTCCCTTAACATTCGACCTCAGCCTATCGGGTCTCATCTCTACTACCTGAATGCTCTTTTTCTGTAGCCTGGCAAGGCTGTCCTGGCAGGGGCCAGTGATCTAGGTTCAGTGGCCAGAGTGCATGTCAGAAGTAGTCCCTCCTCTCCATATGTGGGACCCACAAGGAGACTGTGCCACAACATCTGAGCAGAGGGTCTAAGGTCCACCTCATACATGGTCCTTGGTTGATGTATCAGACTCTGTACTGTAATGTGGCTATCCTATATTATGTGGCTAATACCTGCTTATGAGTGAGTATATACCATGTGTGTCTTTCTGGGTCTGGGTTACCTCACTTCAGGATGATCTTTTCTAGTTCCATCCATTTGCCTGCAAATTTCAAGATTTCCTTGTTTTTAATAGCTGAATAGTATTCCACTGTGTAAATGTACCACAGTTTCTTTATCCATTCTTCAGTTGAGGGATATCTAGGTTGTTTCCAGATTCTGCCTATTATGAATAAACTTGCTATGAACTTAATTGAGCAAATGTCCTTATTGTGTGGTGTGTATATTCCCAGGAGTGGTATGGCTGGGTCCTGAGGTAAAATTATTCCCAATTTTCTGAGAAAGCACCAGATTGATTTCTAAAGTGCTTGTACAAGTTTGTACTCACACCAGCAATGGAGACGTGTTCCCCTTTCTCCACATCCTCACCAGCACGTGCTGTTATCTGAGTTTTTTATCTTAGCCATTCAGATAGGTGTAAGATGAAATCTCAGAGTCGTTTTGAGTTGCATTTCCCTGATAGTTAGGGATGCTGAGCAATCCTTTAAGTGTTTCTCAGCCATTTGATATTCCTCTGTTGAGAATTCTCTGTTTAGTTCTGAACCTCATTTTTTAATTGGATTATTTGGTTTGGTGGTGTTTAATTTCTTGAGTTCTTTGTATACTTTGGATATTAGCCCTTTGTCAGATGCAGGGTTGGTGAAGATCTTTCCCCAGTCTTTAGGCTGTCACTTTGTTCTGTTGACAGTGTCTCCTGCCTTACAGAAGCTTTTCAGTTTCCTAAGGTCCCATTTATTAATGGTTGATCTTAGAGCCTGAGCTGTTGATGTTCTGTTCAGGAAGTTGTCTCCTGTGCCAGTGAGCTCAAGGCTCTTCCCCACTTTTTTCTTCTAACAGATTTAGTGTGTCTGCTTTTAGGTCCTTAATTACAATTTTATAGGACCATTGTTGCACAAGTGGCCCGTAGTTGACAAAAATGTCATTGTGTTTATGCCTCATTTTGCAGTTTTCAGGCATTTTTACATTTTACCTAAGTTATTTAATTCGTGAATGTGGAATTTCATAATGATCTTACTTATCTTGTTCGATTGTGAAGAATCTGTGATGCTGTTTCCTCTTGAGTTTCTGATACAGGAACTAGGATCTCCTCTGCCTATTCTTCAGTCTTGGCTGAAATTCATTTTCCAAACACCCTTGAAAATGGATTTCACTTGTTGCTTTTATGCTTTCAGTTTATTTTGTTAGTCTTAAACTTATCATTTCTTTGTTCTTGCCCTAAGATTTGTTATTATTATTATTATTATTTCTTAAGATAGAAGTTTGGGATTTTTATACATTTTTTAACTTAACGTTTCTTTTTTTATAGGTTTATTATATTATTATATTATATTATATTATTAATTTATATTATTAATTTATATGGGTTTATGTCCGTGTGCGCACGCACACAGGTGTGAGGATACCCACATAGGCCACAGGAGGGTCCTGAAGCCCCTGGAGCTGGACTTGGAAGTTGTGAGAATGCCTGGCATCTAAACTCTGCCAACTGGAAGAGCACAAGTGCCCTAAGACGGTGAGCTGCCTGCTCAGCCTCGCTTAGTGCTTCTTTTCCCATGTAAGTGTTTATAAGTACAAGTTTTCATTCAGTGCTTTTGGTGTGTTCTCATAGATCTTGAAAATGCATATTCTCATTTTTATTTAGATCAATATTTTTATTCACCTTGAACGTTATTCATTGACTGGTGGATTATTTAGAACCACATTATGAATTTCAAATGTTTGAACATTTTCCTGATATTTTTCTTTTCCTGGTCTTTCGTTTAATTCTCTTAAGGTCAGAGAATGTATTTTTCATGGTTTCAATTCTTGTACCTCATTAAAGTTATTGTGTGACTCGGGATCTCTTCTATCATAGTAAATGCTTGTGCACTCCTAGAGAAATGTGTGCTGAGAACGCTACGTGGAATGCTTTATAAATCTTAGCCAGTTCTGCTGGTTTGTAATATTCAGATTTTTCTCTGTCCTGGTTGTGATGCTGACCACGATAACTGTTTTCCCCAGACCTATGGGCCGCGGCTCTCTCTCTTTAATAACATAATTTCCAGGTCCTCGTTGGTTATGTTGCTGCCTCGATGGAGATCATACCCCGTAGCTTCTTTGCAGCTGCGCCAGATTTTGTGGTTAAGTTTGGCAGCGAGAGGTGAACTGAAGTGATGTCAGTCCTGTGTCAGTTATGCCAGGAAAGGATGAGGTCATGTTACTCTGACCCCATCCGTGTCGTTGCTGGGGGATAAAGAGACGACGTAGAAGAGACGTTTTTATTCCTGAGAGAAGCCTCACGTGTGATCATGGTAAAAGAGCCCTGCATTATCCACCTCCAGGCTACTGTATAAGAAAGGACACTTTTAGTCGGTTTTTAAGCTAGCTACTCTGTTCTGAAGGGTTTCCCTACTGCTTTTTACCTTATCCACTTCTCGATCTTAAAATCAGAAGAAATGCAGTAGATTTATAAATTTCATATAGATAAAATTTAAAAACACAAAAGTAAACTCATGAATGATTTGTATGGAGCTATACCTGTGTCTGTATCTATATGCATATGTAGATGTATTTCTGAGTTATATAGATGTGTGAAATTGGGAGAATTATATTTTATTTACACACTATACAATTAGTGTAATTGAATTATAGTAATTCAGGTTAAGAGACACCTCCATTGTGCTTTGTGAAGACATTACCATCAAGAAAACTGTATTTAAGGTAGTTAATATTAATTAGTTTTATTTTAGTTTAAATAATACTAGCCGGGTAGTAGTGGCACACACCTTTAATGCCAGCACTCGAGAGGCAGAGGCAGGTGGATCGCTGTGAGTTTGAGGCCAGCCTGGTCTACAAAGCGAATCCAGGACAGCCAAGTCTACACAGAGAAACCCTGTCTCAGAAAAAAAAAAAAAAAAAAAGAACTGAAAAATATCACAACTTTAACAAAAATGTTTTTTTTTTCCTACTCTTAAAAATATCATAAAGCTGCCTGCCAGGTGTGGTGACACACACCTTTAATCCCAGCACTCAGGAGGCAGAGGCAGGCAGATTGCTATGAGTTTGAGGCCCAGCCTGGTCTACAAAGTGAGTCTAGGACAGCCAAGACTACACAGAGAAACCCTGTTTTGAAAAACCAAACCAAACCAAAACAAAACAAAATATCATAAAGTTAATAAAACTAGTAGGACACATAGTCACAGTAAATTTTTCTTAAAGCTCATGAACATTTCCAATATCTCACGACTTGGAAATAAAGATGGGGGCAACTGAGAGCACTTGCTGTTCTTCCAGAGGCCTGGAGTTGAATCCTAAGCACGCATGTTGGGTGGCTTCTTATTAATTCCTGTAACTCTAGATCTAGTCATCCAATGGCCCACTTAGCCACACACAGAGCATATGTTCACACACAGACAAGAAAAAAGATCTCAAAAATAATGAAAGATGAAAGCCTTTGTGGGGAGGTGGAACTTGCTTTGAAAAAATACATAGGATTTATGCAGTCCTGTTTTGTGAAACCGTATTCGTCACCTGATGCTACCTTAACAAATTACCACAAACTTAATGGCTTGAAACAATGTACCCTCACTATGCTCCAGATCTTATTTGTGATTTGAAGGATCAAATCCAGTGTCTTATGCATGCTCAGCACACACTCTACCACGAGGCAATATTCCCAGCTCTGAGGCACAGTGTTGCAAGCCAGAGATGTGAAGTATATGCCCAGTATTGCTATCAAGTTGTCAATGAGGCTACATTCCATCCTGGTAAGTGTACAGGTGACTACTTCTTAGAACCCTCACCCCCTGCCATGTTCTTTGGCTCATGACCCACCTTTCTGTCATCAAAGCCAGCCATGCCTGGCCCTGTTGCTAATACAACACTGATTTGACTCATTTGCGTGTCATGTGACTACGCTGAGGCCAGATGGATGATAATCCAGGGTTAAGCCTCAAAGTCAGATAACTAGTCATTTCATTTCATCTGTGACCTTAATTCTCTTTTGACACATGGTGTAACATATTTAAAGGTGTCAGAGGAATAAGGAGAAGTAATAACAGTGCTAGAATTTTCCTGGGAGCTCAGAGGAATGGCTTCATTAGCAAATGGACCCGGAAGTGCAGTCAGAGGTATATTTAGGCCACACACCTTACCTAGTTATTTCTGTTTTCACTTGTATTAGAAACCAAACTTGTTGATAAGTGGCAGATGGTTTGGCTTACTAGACACCAGTGACTTATTCGGGTCTTTGGAAAGCAAAGTAAGATTTTGTTTTGTGACTAGGGCTGGCATGTGGCTGTGCCTGTGTGGACGATAGATAGGTTCCACTGAGCATGTGCAGTGACCGGGGTTCAGTCCTCACTGCTGGGGGCAAAGAAGAATGTTTCACCGGTCTCTGTACAACCTCACTTAGTGACAAGTACAAAGGAGGCAGACACAAAAGCATCCTTTTATTTGTGTCTGCCTTTGTTCTTCCTACCCAGGAGGGCCTTCCCCCCTGTCCTTCAGTGAAGGAATTATACATTCAACCAAGCAGAGTTCTTAACTAAAATACACTCCACAGAAAATTGCAAGGTGATTTTCAAGGCAAGTAGCAAAAAAAAAGAAAAGAAAAGAAAGAAAGAAAAGAAAAAAAAGCGATACCCCCAAAGGCTGATCTTTGGGCTTCACAAGAAGAAATTACTAAAGTAATTCATTTGAAGGTCAAAAATATTTACAACTTAAGTACATACTACAAAGTTAAAAAGAATTCCTGGTCAGAGCTACTCCTGGGGAATCCTGGAGGCAGCGTGAAAGCCAAGCTGTGAGTCTGAAAAGGCATGCAAAGGATTAACAAGCACTAGGAATGTCCTGTCACGACTGCAGAGAAATATTTTCCCCTGGCTTCTGAAACAGCCTCCTTTTTTTTTTTTTTTTTTATCTGCTTTATTATAGACCCTCTTCTCTCTCACTTGTTTTGCTGGCCAGTGGAGGAGATGAGTCACTTTACCATCTGGGCTAAAGGAAAGCGAGATGTATGGCTGAGTAAAGCTGAATATTATCTGCATAATGATGGCCCCACAGTCCAAAATATTTCTTTCCCTGAGCGTCCTCATCTCCACTTGTATCTCTCCAAAAAGAATTAAAGGGTATTCTACAAAAGCAATCTGTGGCTACTTATTCCCGTGTCTAAGTTGACATTTGCAAACCGTTGGCAATGTAGACCACAGGCAACACTGGCTCCTCAAAGGTCTAGGAGAGCTGGGTTAAAATAATTGAGCAAAAAGATGTAGTGCTGGGCTTCGTTTTTTAAGTGTCATTCATATTCTTCAATAGCGCCAATCCCTCAAACCCAAGACAGTAGCTGAAAATGAAGCCAGTATTTGTTTGTAGTTAGAACTCGTGCTCTTCGAATGTTGCAAATTTTCAAATTGTGTGTGTGAACATGCAAATGTGCGCGTGTAAAGTGTGTATGTGTGAGTGTGTGCATATGAGCATGTATGCCTGTGTGTGTCAAGAAAATAGACATATTTCTTCTTCTCATGAAATGTATAGATGAGTAAAGTAAAAATATATTTTTTTCCTCTGGGAATATGAACTTTTACTCAGAATGTCAGCAGATGATCAACTGTTGCTTGTTTAAGATTAGAGTCATTTTTTCATAAATCATTAATTAAAACATTATTGTTCATGTATTATATTATAAATTTACATATATATTTATACTGTATGTTTATTTTATTTTTGAATATGGGTAAGAGTTTCAGTTCCTTAAAGAAATAAGTTTGCTAATGCTAGCTTAAGAACTATGTTCTGACAGGAGCATTGGCAAACATTTCTAAGAACAACGACAAAAATATATGAATCTTGGAACCAAATTATTTAATATTGTAGTATAATACAAAATATAACTCAACTTTTGCAATCAGTTTTTAATCACAGGTCCTAAAAAATCCTTGTTATTCTCTAAGTTATAGTGGTGGTAGTGTGAGAGCCACCGTTCGGGTTTTGTTTTTGTTGTTGTTTTTTTGTTTGTTTGTTTGTCTAATACTCAGGTGGTATTGGAGAACCAGCCAGTATATGGGGGGAGAAAAAACCTACATATTTGGTCACAAAAGTATTGAAAATCTTAAGTGTAATGGAGGAAACTTTTGTTTTCCATTCAGTTTTATATATAGTTTATATAAAAAATAGCTGAGAGAACTGTAATGTTCAGTTGTGCCACCTGAAGATCAGATGGCACATGTGTATATAGACCTCGGAATCTGATCTACAATGCATGGGGATGTGTTGTGAGACAGAATCTGATCGAAAGAAGAAATTTTCTAACATTTCACTTTTAATAACTTACAGTTAGAATGAAACTTTATTTCAATGAACTCCACAAATAATGTTAAGTGTTAAATAATTCTAGCAGGAGGACTTCCCATTGAATAAAATAAATAAATAAATAAAAAAGATCAAAATCAACATCCTGGCTAGTTTTATGTCAAGTTGACACAAGCTAGAGTTAGTTTTATGTCAAGTTGACACAAGCTAGAGTTATCTGAAAGGGGGAACCCTCAGTTGAGAAAATGCCTCTGTAAGATTCAGCTTTAGGCCATTTTCTTAATTAGTGGTTGATGTGGAGGGCCCAGCCCATTGTGAGAGGTGATACCCCTGGGCTCTTAACCAGGTCCTGGGTTCTGTAAGAAAGCAGGCTGCACAAGCCATGAGGAGCAAGGCAGTAAGCAGCACCCTCCATGGCCTCTGCATCAGCTCCTGCCTCCAGGTTCCTGCCCTGCTTTAGTTCCTGCCCTGACTCCCCTCAATGATGAACAGTTCTGTGGAGGCATAAGCCACGTAAAACCTTTCCTCCTCAACTTATTTTGGTCGTGGGGTTTCATTGCAGCAATAGAAACCCTAGCTAAGACAGTCAACTCTTGTAAACTTTTAAATTTCAATCTTTTCACTACTCGGTTCATAAAGTGTTATGGACTCCATAGCTGATTTGTCTCTGCATTTTGCAATTACTGTAATTAAAATGTATATAGTAAATGTCCTAAGCATCTACATTTTAAAATGCTAATGCTAAATGCTGTTCTGATTTTGGATAGGTGCCCTGATGGATATTTGTCATTTCTTTTGGAATCTGAACTTCTGTCCTATTTGAAGAATTCCCTAGGCCATAAATTGTATGCACAGGCAAACCTTCCTATTTATAGAGTCAGAAAGTATCGGTGTCCTCCCACCCCCAACCCCGGCCCCCACTGGCACATGACTTAGGCTCTGGGAATCAGATACCCCTTCCAGGGTTGGCTCAGGGGCAGGTGAGATAAAGGAGCTCGGTCAGGGAAGGATTTGTTTTGGCAGAAGCAGCGGCCAATTTTGAGCGGCCAAGTCATTGGGAGCCTGCACCAAAGCAGGCCGTGTCATCCCATCCCTGCACGGTGGAGTGGCGCAGTGTCTGTGCCAGTTTGGCTGTGTTGCAAGCCTCGGGCTATGAAGCGACATATCCAGCCTCCTTTTGCGCCTGCCAGTTTCTAAAGTCAGCCTCTCTAGTCTTCTGGGAAATATCTTTTAATAAAAAAGCCTTTCAATTATGTCTTTTGTTCTTTAACCAGACATTTTCTTCTTCCTCCTCCTTCTTCTTCATCATCATTGTCATCATTATTGGGTTTTTTTTTTGTTGTTGTTGTTGTTGTTTGTTTGTTTGTTGAGACAGGGTTTCTCTGTGTGGCCTTGCTTGGCCTGGACTCACAGAGATCTGCCTGCCTCTGTTTCCAGAGTGCTGGGATTAAAGGCATGTGCCACCCCCCACCCCCTGCAAAGCAGCCGTTTTCTATTACAACCCTGTTTCTGTTCTCAGCTTAAGGAGTCGCTTTCAGCTTGACATACCCCTCTTATAAGTATGAGATTCCTTATGAGTAGAATTTTATAACCTCCAAGTCATAAGTCACAAAGACAATGGGAAGAAGGACATCAATACAGAGATAGCACACTCTTAGAAAATAATTCTCAGTATCACTGATGGATTCAGACAGGAAAGCGACACACTCAACTACTTGGACAGAGTCATGGTAGAAGTGGGGAACACTGAGCTAAGCTGATCCTCGAGCTAGTTAAGATTTTAGAATGCTAGGTATTGGTGCTAAGTCAATATAAGACCTGGAGCTGGAAACAGGGCCATCAGAACGGGACAAATCACATGTATCAATCTTAGTTTCCAGTACCCCAACTTAAAAAGTAAAAAGGAAAGTAAAATTAAACTTAAAATCTAACATTAAAAATAGCAATAGTATAGAAATCATTAGTGACATATGTACTTGGGGATATTAAAGTTTTTAAAGATTTATTTATTTATTTATTTATTTATTATGTATACATTGCTCTGCCCATATATGCACCTGCATGTCAGAAGAGGCCACCATGTGTTTGCTGGGAATTGAACTCAGGTCCTTAGGAAGAACAGTCGGTGTTCTTAACCTCTGAGCCATCTCTCCAGCCCAAATTTTTAAAAAAATGTATTTCCAGGTCTCAGGTAGGATGTGTGATGTCTGAAGTGCCCTACAGCCATAGGAGCTGGCACACTGGACAACAGAGCCATTTTAAAAAGCAAATGTCTTTTCTCTCAGACAGATAAAGGTTTAAAAAACGTCTCTCTAAATAAGTTTAATGTCCCAATTCACATTTTTGGCACTATAATAGTTAGAGTATAGCCAGTAAAATAGCTAGCTGCTCTGAGCAACCCAGGGTCACAGAATTTTCCATCGATGTATTATTTTGAGATCCAAACACAAAGCAAGTATCATTATGTACACAAAGAAGGAAGAATCCTAAAATGGAAAGACGCTATTAGTGGCAGTGAGATAAAGGGATTCACTCTAGAGAAAGAAGAAGCACCCCCCCCCCTCAATTGAAAAGGAAACCTCTAAGCCGAATCTTTGGAAACATTTAAAATATTATGTTCATAAAGAACAGAGTGTTAGGAACAGAGATCATAGAAATGAAAATATACAGTGATTGAAAAAAAAAAAGCAAGTCAATAGAAGGAATAGAGATGACGAGCAAATGATGACAGGGTGTTATTAAAGATGATTATCAAAGTACGAAGAGAGAGGAGGGTATTCTAAGAAAGTTTCCCTCTAGATTCAAGTCTTTTCATGGCAGGATTTACCCAGTGTCCAGCACGTGGACTAAAAAAGTCAGAATAAGTCATAAACATTCTGAGCATTTACATAATGGCATATTCTGCTCAGTGTTTCCAAAGGAAATCCCTGGCTCACCCATCATACCACTGAGACTTAGGCAAGGCTCGCATGGCTGTAGAGGAGGCTGGCAGAGCAGACTGAAATGTATACATCTATTAAACTATATAATATTAACATATTTATATAACATACATACATGTCTTAGTTATGGTTTCTATTGCTGTGATCAAAAGGCAAGCTGGGGAAGAAAGGGTTTATTTGGCTTACACACCCATAGTTCTGATGATCATTGAAGGAAGTCAGCACAGGTACTCAAACAAGGCAGGACCTGGAGGCAGGAGCTGACGCAGAGGCCATGGAGGGTGCTGAGGACCAATGACTCAGGAATCTTCCTGGAAGGGAGCAGGTCAGACAGTTGCCAGGGTTTGGAAGGAATCGTGTTGTTGAACTCTGTGTCTAGACAAAAGTGTGTTCCCTGCTCAAACCTCTGGTAGGTGCTCCTGCCTGTGGCATGCCTACCTGTCCTCTGAAGGAAAGATGTAAGTAGGGAAACACAGACAGATACCTGTGTTAAGACTGAAGAGTTAACAAGGCTTAGGTTAGGGCTGTGAAAGCACATGAACATTCTGACATTGGCATGTACCAAAACACGCTGTCAAAGAGAAGTCCATGCAGGAGGGGATGTTCACAATGTCCTTATTACCAGGAGACAGAGATTAGGGTTCAAAATTGCCAAGAGCACGACAAAGAAGGACCTAAGACCCTCTATAGAAACCCCCCTCAAATCACTGACTGGTCAGTTAAGATGTTACAAAGAGCAAGCAGGAAACTACAGCAAGCCCTATAGGGCAAGCAAGTCTACCTGTCACTAAGTGTGCTGTGCTGTGCGGCAGAATGGGCCGTTTGTCTTGATAAACGGTCCTTCTGAATGTTGTAGGCTGTTAGTTTCTTTCCAGAGTTCTGGGAGGTGGTTTCTGACAGCTTTGCTGGGAGTGCCATGGCTTATGTCAGCCGATCTCAACCTTTCTAACGCCATGGTCCTTTAATACAGTTCCTTACGTGTGGTGACCCCCAACCATAAACTTATTTTGGGTGTTACTTCATAACTGCAATGTTGCTGCTTTCGTGAATTGTGAGGTAAT
The DNA here is from genome assembly GCF_903995435.1 of Acomys russatus. Classification (NCBI taxonomy): domain Eukaryota; kingdom Metazoa; phylum Chordata; class Mammalia; order Rodentia; family Muridae; genus Acomys; species Acomys russatus. Next base: position 52,855,738 of record NC_067148.1, on the reverse strand, counting down.
ATTTGTGCATTCTGATAGTCTCAGAGGACCCTGTGAAAAAGTGATTTGACGCCCCCAAAGGGTTCATGACCCACGGGCTACGAACCACTGGCTTACACAGAAAAGAACATTCTCAGAGGTCCTTACACCTCTGATACTATGACCAGAACACAAATCCTCTCTTTCCTGCTGTTGTTCTGAGGAGCACTCTTTAAGAGCACATGACACTCTGTGCTTCCCACAGCCCACTGCGTCCTGAGTGCTTGCCAACTATTCAAGCGACAATAACACATTCAACAGAACATTTACATTAATGGGAACTGTTATCTCAGGCAGATACAACAGCACAGCAGAGCACACAGACTCATGTATTTAGCACTTCATTCTAGGCGTGGTAGGTTTTTCCATGTAATAGGTTATTTAATCTGTACCAACAACTTACAAATGGGTGTTGTTAAAATAGTAAATCCAGCCCAGAGAGGAAAGTAGGTCATTCAGAAGCATGCGGGTATAGATGCAGGGGCCAGTGTGAGAGTACGTTCATCTGACTTCAGAGGTCATCCTCTGAGGCTCCAGGCCAGAATTTCTCAGACTGCAACACAAATCACTTGTGATGTCTTGGGTGACGGTGCTTAGGACATGCTTGCAGTCAAAACCAACGACTCACTCAGTGAGAAAGGGATTGTGATTTGGGGTCTATTTTGCTATCTTTTGATGACATCGCAACCAAAATGCCATTCAAGTGCTGTGTCTTTATTCTGCATCTAATGTTTGATAATGTGCCCTTTTAGGAAAGAATTCCAGACTCAGAGCCTGTATTAGTCCAGAACCTATGGAATGAATCTCTCTCCATCTCTCTCTAGTGTGTATGTATGTGTATGCGTGTGTGTGTGTGTGTGTGTGTGTGTGTGTGTGTGTGTGTAAAGGATATTTATTGAAATGACTTACAGGGTGCAGCCCAACTAATCCAACAATGGCTAGCTGTGAAATGGAAAGCCCAAGAATCTAGTAGTCGCTCAGCCCCACAAGACGGGATGTCTCAGTGGTCTTCAGTACACGCTGGAATCCTGCGGAAGTAGACTCCAATGCCAGTGAAGGAATGGATGTGTTAAGAAGGTGAGGGCAAGCAGGCAAAGAGCAACACCTTCTGTTTCTCCATTGTTCTTACATTGGCTTCCAGCAGGTGTGCCTACATTTAAAGCATGTCTTCCCACCACCAAGGTCCAGGCTAGAAGGGGATTGACCCACTTCAAACCAAGCAGAAAATCTCTCACAGCTGTGCCCTCCGTTCTGGATTGTGGTGCGTTCCAGACACGGTCAAGTTGTTAGCCAAGAACAGGTTATCACTGTGGGCAGACAGATTTGGAAGGTTTGTTTTGCATTCAGTTTTCTTAGTTCCTCTCAACTTAGTCAAAAGGTGATGTTGTATTCCAGGTACAGTCTTTCCATAATTCTCTCTTTAGACGCGGAAGAAAAATACATTCATATGAGAAAAATAATACTAGCAGTAAGCACAGATGTGGCAAGGAAATGATTGAAATTTGAGAAATCCCGTGCCAATGTGTCCAACTGGACCAATCTACAAGACTCTAAAGGAAAATTAGAGGACTGTAATTAAAATATAAATTCTCTTTCAAGAAGGCAAAGCCTTGGGAACGAGTAAAAGATAGAGTAATAACTTTCTTTCTTTTTCTTTCTCTTTTTAAAAATATATGCTAGTCGGGTGGTCTGGGAATTAAACTTGGGTTCACAAAATGTGCAGCAAATTCTTGTAGCCCAGGATTCTATGAAAAATTTCGGATAATTTGTTTACATCAATGGCAGAAAAAAAAAATAGTTCCAGTTCACTGGCGGATTTTTTACAGTTAAAGGACATCACAAGAAGTGGGGCCGTTAATTCGTGGGGGAGGTGAAGTGATAAATATATCCTGGGCTTTGGGCACTAGGCGATGGGCATGGGAGGGGGAGTGAAAGAGACTGTAATCAGAGAAGTGGGCAGGCTTCAGGATGAGAGAGGACTACACGAGATCATTGACATAATGAACTTAAACTGTGACTGGGTTTAAATTAAGCAAGGTGTCCAGGGACTCCAGCTGCTGTATTTATTTTGGTTGCATGTGACAAGAGCTGTTAATTTCCAGCCTGACAAACCGATTTAGCTAAGTTGCCAGCTGCTAAACTCTGGTCAGGCCAAATCTCAGTCTCACCTACACCTGCCCTAAGGCAACGGAATCAGAGTCCAGGGCGAGGGTCAGAATGGTAGCGGGCGGGTACAAAGCACCAGGGAGAATCGTCAGTGTTAGAAGTGTGCGGCGGAGGCGGAGGTTAGAGGTGAGCAGCGGAGCTGTACAGAGGGATGGAATCACACCACGCAACAGATCCACTTAAAAGGTTTAATAAGGGTATACAGAGACGCAAGTGGGAGGAGAGAGGGGGGAGAGGACGGTGTGGAGGAAGAGAGAGAGGGAGGGAGGGAGTCACGTGGAGGGTCTGTCTTTTATATGGCCCAGCGCAGGGCCACGCCCCCCGTGGCAGGTAAGCAGTGACATCACAGGTAGACAGGCTGAAGCGAATCCTAACAGTCAGGGTGAGCGAACAAGCGCTTCCTCGGGTACTTTCCTTTCCTCGCTGCTATCAAAACTGCAACTGCTTGGAGAGCTTTTCTGTCCTTGTACTTTAAACTGCAAATAACTGGGGCCTGGGGACTGAATTCAGCACCTCCATTTTGCGAGGGGCGGCGGAAAGAAGAGAGTTAAGTGCGCCAGTTCTGCACTCGGCTCTCCACACCCCCTTTCCCTACCGGAGACCCCGCCCTTTTCTTCCAGCTCAAACCTCAAAAGGCCGTGCTGCCTCCGCCGGCCGCGCGCCCCGCCCCCGCCCCAAACGTCGCAATGCTGCAGGGGAAAGGCGCAGGGCCAGACAGGGGGCGGAGCCGAGCGCGTCGCCCCGCCTCTCGGCCAATCCGCGAAGGCCTCGGGAGAGAGCCCGCGGGGCTGGGCCGAGAGACGCAGCACAAGTTATTTTTCCTTTTTCTGCCACGTCCAACCATGACGTAAGCCCTTCTCTCTGGCTCCGATTGGACACATACGTTTCCCCCGCAGAAGACCGTGGAATCGATTGGCTGCGCTCTCAGGGGGCGGGACTAATGCTCTCACTTCCTCCGCCCCCTTCGCGGCGCAAGGGGCGGGACGCGCCGCCGCCGCCGTCGCCGCCGCCGCTGCCTCTGCTTCCGCCGCCGCCGCCGCCGCCGTCGCTGCCGCCGCCGCCGCTGCAGCCGCTGCGCGTTCGGCGGGGGAGGAGCCGGAGGCGGAGAAGAAGGCGGTGGTGGCGGGTGGAGGATCGATCGCTGTTCTCGCCCTGGAGCCGCTGCACATTTCGGTGAGGGGGATATATATATATATATATATTTTTTTTTTTTTCGCTCTCTCTCTCTCTCCAGTCTGGCTGATTTTGTCAGAGGGGGTCTGGGTGGGGAAGCCGGCGCCTCGGCTTCGGTGGGCCCCGAGCAGCGGGCCGGGCCGGCCATGGGTGGGGTTGGCGGCTGGGAGGCCCGTCGCCTCGCTCGGGGCTGCGCTCTAGCCCGAGCTGCCGCGCCCGCCGCCCGCTTGCTCCCGCCGGCTCTCCGCCCGCCGTCCTTGGTCGCCCGGGCCAAGGACCCGGCGCCGTCCCCCCTCGCGGCCAGGCAGCGCCGCCCACCCCCAGGCTCGCCGCGAAGGACGGTGGCGCCGCGGGCCCCTGCCCGGCACGCCTTCCCTCCCTCCCTCCCTCCCTGCCCCTTGCTGGCCCCCCGAGTTTGCGCCTTTCCCGATTGTCACCGAGGCCCGGGCACCCTGTCAGACTGTGCCCGTGGCCTAGCGCCTTCTCAGTCAGCGTTAGGCCCCAGCACGCCTGTCAGAGGCACCTTCAGGGCTGGTTCCCCCCCTACCCCCACCCGTCACCCCAAGATTCCTCCTGGTTATTTTTGCGCACATTCAAAACGGTGAACTGAAAGCTGCCCTGACCAAGTTGAAGAAAAGGGAGGGTAAATAATTTTTGTTGGAATAAGAACCGGGGAAGTCTCCCTCATCAGGCCTTTAAAAAAAAAAAAAAAAAAAAATATATATATATATATATATATATATATATATATATATATTGTGTATACATATATATATATATTTTGTGTATGCAATATGTGTGTGTGTGTCTACATAGACGACTGTTTTGAGTCTCCTCGTTTTGTCAAGTAATACGATTCTCTTTTTAAAGAGGCCTCAGTTATCCTAATTTTACCACAAAATATTTGCTCATATTTCTTTTAAGATGGTAGTCATCGTTGCTGAAGGCTAACCTGTCATTTGAAAGTATATAAAGAAACATGACAGAAGTACATGTGACAGTCTTTGTGATTGTCTTCCGGATTTCATGTTGCTTTTATGTGAAATAACTTGCATCTTCTATTACAGACATGCAAATGGTATGAAATCCAACAGTATAAAGAAAGGAGTATTAAGTAAACACTTAATGTGTGAATATTTCATCCCCCCAATGCCACACCAGGATTTAGATTTGGTGGTCGTCTTTCAGAGTGCTTTCACAAAGTTGCCTTATTTTGGGGGTCGGGAGCACATTTGTTTAGTAAAGCTTGTTTCTTCACCTAATTATGTGTCTTGGGCATAGGCCTTGCTTTATGTGGGCCCCCTAATACTTTTCTAAGAGCATATCACATTTATTTTATTTTTTTCGAGGCAGGGTTTCTCTGTGTAGTCTTGGCCATCCTGGACTCACTTTGTAGAGCAGGTTGGCCTCGAACTCACAGGGATCCGCCAGCCTCTGACTCCCGAGTGCTGGGATTAAAAGCGTGCGCCACCATTGCCCGGCTTATATTTCTTTTAATTTGAAGGACTTTAATTAAATGTGTCTATTGAAAGCCGTTTAAAGCAGTCTAAAGTTACGCTAACTAAAGGTAACTAACTCACTTATTGGCTGATGCTTTAAATCTTTGATTTTAGAACGATGTGGAAGCCTGTACTGTAAAAAGCGCAGCTCCCACTTTCCCTTCCAGTGTTACCTTAATCCCAAGATTCAGCCACTGTCCATAAGGGGAAAACCTTTGTGTGGTCATTTCTGGAGCACAGATCCATAGAAACAGAATTGCAAAGGTAAAGGATGTGAATATTTAAGTTTGATAGCCGTTAACCCTCATTATTACTCTTTTCAAAGATATTTAGACTACTTCTTGAGTATTTCTTCTCAGTGATCTTCAGACCACTTGTGATTTAAATTTTAAAAACCCTATTTGGTAGCTGGCTGTGTTGGCTCACGCTTTTAATCCCAGCACTTGGGAGGCAGAGGCAGGCAGATGGATGTTGAGTTCAAAGCCAACCTGGTCTTCAAAGGGAGTCCAGGACAGCCAAGACTACACAGAGGAACCCTGTCTCAACAACAACAATAAAACAACCCTATTTGGAATAAGGTTATATATAAATTCTTAGAACTATTTTATAGTCTTAAGCTCCCTCCAAAGATTGTCCTCTTCATTTTATTCACATCCTGATTTATACTAAACTTTAGTATTGCTTACATTATATGTCATTCCTTTTCAATATTTCCCGCTCCTTAATGGGTTGCTGTAGTAGAGGAAAACTTTAAGGTAACTTTTTCTCTGTGTCTGGCAGTAGAAAAGCTTTGCATAGCTTTTCTGTTTTTCATGGTGCTAATATTTTTATTTAGTTGATAATTATCTGAAAATAGTTTTGTGATTACCTTTAAAGTTTATAACATTCTGTTTATTGCATTGCCCAGTAGGTGCTACATATTGTTGAATAGTAGGGCTAATAATTAAAATATGGTGTTCCTTCTTACCTTAAGGTGAATGCTTCTTAGTGCTGGCATTAAATGTGCTATTTAACAGAGCTCCCTAGTTACCAATATTAAGTTAAACTATGCCGTTCTATTTTTAGTTTGCCAAGATAATGTTGTTTTCATTTTTAAAAACATTTATTTAGTGTGTGAGTATGCATATGTGTGTTACAGTTTGCATGTGGAGGTCAGAGGACAACTTGTGGAGATTGCATGTTGTCTGGCTTTGTGGCAAGCACCTTAAGTTCCGAGCTGACTCACTGGCTCCTGTTGTTTCATTTTAAAAATAAGTAATGGACGTTCTTTTCTTTTCTTTCTTTCTTACATCTTTTCAGTTGTACATGTGTTTCTATTTGGGTCTTAGTAGTGGTTCCTGTACACTAGTTCCTTAAAAGAGATTATCTTTTCAAAAAAATTTATTGAGAGTAAATCAGAAGTAGTGAAATGTGCTTATTTTAAATATACAGCTCATTTTGGTTTTTTTATTTATAAAAGTATACTCTTTTTTTAAAAATTTATTTATTATGTATACAGGTGTACATGTATGCTCTGCCTACATGTACACCTGCAGAAGAGGGCATCAGATCACATTATAGATGGTTGTGAGCCACCATGTGGGTGCTGGGAACTGAGCTCAGACCTCTGGAAGAGCAGGTGGTGCTCTTAACTTCCGAGCCATCTCTGCAGCCCACTATAAAAGTACACGCTTATGTTATTACCATCACAAGAGTAGAGTATATAGCACAATCAGGGTAGTATTTTCATCTCTCTGAAGACTTCCTTCTATCCTCTGTAGTCAACCACACTTTGAGCCCCAGAAACCACCTTTTTCTCGTTATGTATTGTTTCCCCTGGTCTACTGTTTCATATAAATGTAATTATTTCTTTTGTGTCTGCCATTTCCTAGTATCATGTTTTTGAAGATCATTGTGTGTGTGTTATATTTAACTGATCTGCTTCATTCTATTATGAAGGAGTTCATGTTAGTTGGTTAATTACTGTTTTAGTCAGTTAATCTATTTATGGCTATTTGGGTTGTTGCTGTTTAGGGGTTATTAATAAAGGTGCTGTAAACATTTTTTTTCTTAGTTCCTGTGTGAATTAAAACATTTTTGTAACCTGAAAATTTCTAAAAATGTTATTTATGGACTTGTGTAGATAGTGAATGTTTTACCATTGTCATATTTTACTTGTCTACCAGTGACAGAACAGTTTGGTTTATCCACACCATCCTAGTATGTTTATTATAGCATCACACTGAATTTTGTTTTTGTTGTTCACTTACTGGCATGGTCTTTTTGAAAAGAGATCTCGTTTTGTAGCCAAGGCGGTCATGAGCTCACTATGTAGACCAAGCTAGCCTTGACCTCTCAAATCCTCCTGACCCGCCTCATGGTTACAGGGACCCATGTTTCCTGGGTCACAGTGAATTCTACATTGTATTTACTGAATGACCGATGACACTGGTAGGCTTGTGTATGTCTTCATTTGTAAAGGCTTCCTGCAGGTCTTTCACCTATTTTTAAAACATCAGCTTCTCTTGGTGAATTTTAACCCTTTAAGATGTTTGTTATATGACTGTTGACAAACATCAGGATGAAGATTGTTGTTTTGCTTGCAAATTATAAAGAAGAGGAGCTGAGGGATGGCTCTACAGTTACGAGCATCTCCTGCTCTTCCAGAGAACCCACTTCAGTTGTCAGCAGCACATGGGCCTGCTCATAAGGCCTGCAGCCCCAGCTCTGTGGAGTTCAGTGTTGTCTTCTGGCCACTGTGAGAGTCTTAACTTACACCTCTGAAGTCATTTCCTCTCTGAGACTTACTCCTTCCAGCTGCTAACCTAGGCCTAGAATGTTTCAGCCTCTGAGACTTAACTGCTGAATAAGCTCACGCTCACCATTTCTAGTTCCTTCTGAACTCTGCCTGGCTGGTTCAATTCAGCTATTCCGGCTCAAACTCCACTCCATGCTGACTGACTCAATCTGGTTTCTCTGTCAGCCTCTGACTGAATTTCTCTGCTTGCCCTCTTACAAACGTGAGATTCTTCTAATCTTCTCTGGCTCCTTTTCATTCTGTCTTGATCTGTCTTTACCTGTGTCTAGCTTGTTCTCTACAGGGCCAGACGTCGTGGCGCACGCCTTTAATCTCAACACTCAGGAGGCAGACACGTGGATCTCTGTGAGTTCAAGGCCATCCTGGTCTACAAAGTGAGTCTAGGACAGCCAGGGCTACACATAGAAACCCAAAACCCCTCCAAGTAAAACTGCCTCCTCCCTCTCATTCTCTGTGCTGCTCCCTTAAGTAGGTTCCCTTTCCTCTCTCTCCTGAGATTTGGGCATATTCTACTCTGTCAGATCTTCTCTGATCCATCACTTTTTCTGCCACTCAATTAGACATCACTTTCAAATATGGGTGCTTCCTTCTCTTCCTTCTACAAACTAACTTTACCTTCATTGTTTGGGATTAAAGGTGTGTACCTGGACCTAAGCTTTTCTTTACCTGAAACTTGCTCTAAGCCAGCTGGCCTTGAACTCAGAGATGGGCTTGTCTGTCTCCTGGGATTAAAGGTGTGTCTTTTCCATCCAGCTGGATCACAGAGATCTATAATGTTCTGAACTGAAACTCTTCTACAGCTACTACAGGTACCTGCACTCATGTGCTACACACAAATAAAAATTCCTTAAAAAGAGCTTACTTAAAATTAATTAAAATAATTAATTTGGCTAATGAGTTTCTTTATGATTTGTGTTTCTGTGTTCTGAGAATTCTTTGCCAATTGCAAAGTTAGGCAAGTTTCCTTCTGTGTTTTTGGCTACATATTTAATAGTTTTGTTTTTTATAGTAAGATACATTACACATCTGAGTTAGAGTTTTGTGTTATGACATGAAGAAATGTTTAAGGCTCATTTTCTTATCCAGTGGATATGTCATTCTAGTTCCATTTGTTGAGAACATTCCTTTTCTTGTTGAATTTAGTTGAAAATCAATAAAAATAAGACCACAAATGTGATCTGCTTTTAAATACCCTTGATCTCTGGGCCTATAGTTTTGAAAGTACTGTATTATCATGGCACTTTTACTTTATACTAAGTCTTGAAATCAGGAAACGTGAACTCTTGAGGTTTTGTTTGTTTGTTTGTTTGTTTTTTCCTTTCAAAGTATCACTTTGTTTGGCACTGAGGAAGGTGGCTTAATGTAGGTAAAATGCTTGCTCCTCAAGCAGGAAATCTGAATTTAGATCCCTAGCATCCACATTAAAAAAAAAAAAAAAAAAAAAGGCTAATGTGGCCATGCACTTGTGACTCCAGCACTGAGGGATAAAGACAGGTGGAGCAGAGATGGATGCCTACCCAGAACAATAGAGGAAGTTACCTGATCTGACACCTAACCTTCAACTAGAACTTTGTATACTGTTAATTAGACATGGAGTTTGGGTGCTTTAAAAAGTATAATTTCATCATTTAATATAATTTTCTTGTAGTTCTTTTTTTCTTACAGCTTCTTGATTGATAAACTTCTTGAGAAATTGATGTTAATTTTTAGTTCTGTTAATGAAAATCAATTTTTTCCCCTGAATGCTTTCTCTGCTTCCAGCAGATATGACAGCAAATGACATAGTTCATCATAGTAAGTTCATTCCTATTCTGTTAGAGAAACTGAACTTTAACTATATGTAAGTACTGAGTTTAGACAAAAGGAAGTTTGGTTATTTGTTTGTATGTTTCTTTTTAGTTTTGTTTTTACTATATTTAAGGAGTTATTTTCTGTGGTTTATAAATGTAACAACTTTATTTTCAAATATGTCACCTTGCATTCTGTGGTTAAAGCTAAGTTGTTAAAAGCCCCCCTTTTGTTCATGAGGGTACTTTATTATTTAATTTTTATTATGGTAATAATAAAAAGCTCAGAAATATCATTTTCCTTTATATATCCTGAAAATTTTTTATACAATTAGTGCTCTTTATTGTATAAATGTTTACTGGATTTTTTCAAGCCAAACTTTCTTAGTGGAGAGTTTAAAAAGGTAAATTTCTTGAGAGATAAGACTCTAGGAATTATTTATTTTCTTTTGAAAACATTGTCTTTGTCACTGAGTCACTTTACTCAGTGTTTGAAATTTTTGTGTTTTAAGAAATTCATCTAATTATCACAGTAAAGTAACTTTCTTATTCTCGTAGTGCCTTCCTTTATCTTGATATGTGGGTTTGTTTTGTTGTTGTTGTTGTTGTTGTTGTTGTTGTTTTGTAGTTATTTTGTTAATCATTCAGAGAAGACTTGAACTCTCCAAGTATAGTTTAGAGTATGCTTCATTCCTGTCCGTTTTTACTTACTGTTTTTAAACTCTTAGTACACTATTATGCCCAAGAGTATTGTATCATTGTGATGTATAGAGCCCGCTATTATTAACTAATACCCCTCAACTCTCAAGTACGCCTCAACCTGAAGCCTGTCTTAATATTAGTACAGATTCTCTCGCATTCGTTTGATTAATGCTTGTATGATAAGCCTTCCTATCCTTTATTTTTATCCTCTGCTATTTTATCTAAAGTATTTTTACCTTAAGTAGCTCACTTAAAAAATTATTTGTATGTGCATGTGTCTGATTGTATAGATGTGCACTGTGTGCATGCAGGACCTGCAATTCAGAAGACGTGTGGGATCAACTGGAACTGGAGCTACAATTCGAAGTCATCATGTGGGTGCTGGGAACTGATCCCCCTTCCTGGGCTCTTAACCACTAAAGAGCTATCCTCAACCCTGCAAGTCACTACTTACCTACTTACTTACTTACTTACTTTATTTATTTATTTGTTTATTTATTTATTTATGTTTTTTGAGAGGGTTTCTCTGTATAGCCCTGGCTGTCCTGGAACTATCTCTATACCCAGCTCTGTAGAGCAGGCTGGCCTCAAACTCACAGTGATCTCTGCCTGCTTCTACCTCCCGAGTGCTGGCATTAAAGGCTTGGGCCACTACTGCCCGGCACAAATCACTTCTTAAATTCTTACTAACAATTTCTCTTTTCAGTGAGATGTTTAAGCCATTTGCATTGAATGTAGTTATCAGTACTTGTGATGGCTGTTCTTGGTTATCAACTTGACTATATCTGGAATGAACACCTGTGAGTGGGCACACCTGTGAGAGATTTTCTGCTTGCTTCCAAGTGAGTGAATCCACTTCTAGTCTGGACCTTGGAGGTAGGAAGACACACCTCGGATCTGGGAAGACACACACACAGGCTCTGATCCAGATCTTGAGGCAGGAAGACACACTTTAATCTGGGCCGCATCTTCTGCTGGAAACCTATACAGCGACATGGAAGAGGGAAGGTGTTGCTCTTTGCCTGCTTGCCCTTACCTTCTTAACACATCCATTCCTTCACTGGCATCGGAGTCTACTTCCGCAGGATTCCAGCGTGTACTGAAGACCACTGAGACATCCCGTCTTGTGGGGCTGAGCGACTACTAGATTCTTGGGCTTTCCATTCACAGCTAGCCATTGTTGGATTAGTTGGGCTGCAGCCTGTAAGTCATTTCAATCAATTTCCTTTGTATATTTTATACAGAGATACATTCCATAAGTTTTGTGACTCTAGATATCCATGACTAATACAGTAGGGTTAGATTTAAATGTATTAGCTTACAAGTTGCTTTTTGTTTAGCTTTCTGTTTTTTACTTTGTTTGCCTGTAAATTCTTTTGGGCCCAAAGACCCTCCTGTCTTAATCTCAGAATAGCTGTGATGCTTTCATTTTTTATAAATAAAGAGGCTGTCTTAGGCTAAAACCACCACTACCCTTTCTCCAAGGAGTGTTTAAAAATCAAGTACCGGGCCTTCAATGTAGAAAGCAAATGTTTTACATCAGAGTTACGCTCCTACCCATATACTACCCAATTTTAGTTTATCTTAACTTCATCAGTGGGTCATAATTTATACCTCCTTTTTCTCTCAAGAGAACATGCATTAATAATACTAGTAAGCTTTTCCTTTCAAATGACTTTAAAGTTGGGTTTACAGATTATGTAGAATCTGTTGGCTAAAACACATATGCCTTCATTTGAGTTATTTGAGTATTTTTAGTCTTCATCTTTTCTTTTCTTTCTTTCTTTTTGAGACAGGCCTTCTCTGTATAGCCGTGGCTATCCTGGAAAACTCTTTGTAGACCAGGCTGGTTTCAAATGCACAGAGATCTGCCTACCTCTGCCTCCTGAGTGCTGGGATTAAAGGTGTGTGCCACACAGTACATGCACTTAAAACCACGTTTCATCTTCAAGATGCTCATAATTAATGGCAGTAGGTTGTTAGGCTGTTAAGTGTGGAATGTAAAAAAGATTTTTGATACTTAAACCTAATCTAGGCCTTTAATTTTATTAATCCCTGACATGGCTAAGGAAGCACAAACAGATTGGCATTCTGTATTTAACAAGATTTCAAAAATATTTTGAAAATGATTTGTGAAATTCACCAAGCTCCTCTGGAGACAGGGTTTCTCTGTGTAACCTTGGCTGTCTTGGACTCACTCTGTAGACGAGGCTGGCCTTGACCTCACAGAGATCCACCTGCCTCTGCCTCAAGTGCTGGGATTACAGATATGCACCACTGTGCCTGACACATTATTTACTCTTACTTAGCTGAAATATCAAATTTTCTAGGTTGTCTGCATAGAAAAATAACTAATAACTGGGTACTATGAATTCATACATCAAAATATATTGCGCTTTTGGATTTGTAAACACTAGTAAATATGTCAAAAGATCTTGTGAACATTAGATAAAATGCCAGAACCACTTAGACAACCCTTCCACTGTTCAGTGGCAGATGAATAAAAAGCAAATAAACATGCTGTTGTGTCAAGAACAACTATCCATAAGTTTTGTTATGGTTGGATGTAAAATGTTACCTCCAGGCTCATGCCTTTGAATACTTGGTCCCTGGCTAGTGACTCTATTTTGGGAGGTTATGACCTCCTAGAAGATGGAGCTTACTGGGGGAAGGGGGTCAGTGGGTACAAGCCTGGAGGTGTAGAACCTGGCCTCACCTGTTTTGCCACCACTGCCTTCTCTTTCATGGTGGACTGCCTGCACCTTCAACCTTCAACCTTAAGTCGCTTCTTGTCAGGTATTTGGTCACAGCAATAAGAAAATTAATAACAGAGTTTCTCTGTGATTTATATTATAGGTGTGTACTCAAGAAATACGTGTTATTTCTTCCTTCTTCCTACTGTCATTTCTGCCATTGTTGTATATTTTTCTTAACATATGCCATAAAATCGTACTTCCTTGTTACAATTGTCTTTTGGTATCTATAGGGCTTACTTCTAGCACCCATTGTGGATACTGAACCTCAGGGGTATTAGTCCTGTATATACAGTGACACATAATGTTCACATCTATCTACATTCTTGCACATACTTGCAATGTTTATTATAATGTAGATAAGGTGGGTAGTTGTGAGGTAAATGAAAGGGTATAAGTGTTCAGTGTTGGCGCACTTTTGCCCTGAGTATTTTCCGTTTGAATTAACTAAGGTAATCGCGAGGGAGTGCAGTTGTTTAAATTTGAGTTTGTAACAGTTGCTATGGGGCTTGGAGAGACAGCTCATCAGTTAAGTGCACTTCCACTCTGGGGAAGTTTGAAAGGGGCGCAGACATTTGCACCATAGCATTGGCAGGATCACTGAGTTACCTTGTTTGTTTCAGCTTTTTTCCTTCAGGTTACTTTTACTTTACAAATGGAGTGTTCAACTTTGTAAAATTTCTTTCTTCACACTTTTGCCTAAATTATTCTTCTAGTTCCTACTCCTGCTCTTACCTTCAACTAGAACTTTGTACACTGTTGATTAGAAATGGAGATTAGGTGCTTTAAAAAACACATGAATTTCACCATTAAATGCAACTTTATTGCTGCTTCTTGACTGATAAACTTTGACTTGAAAAACTGGTTTTTTTAACTTTTAGTTTTCTTAATGAAAGTCAGTTTTTCCCCCTGAATGCGTCTCTCCTTCCAGCACAGACAACAGCAAATGATGTAATTCATCACACCTGATGATGAGTGTTTTGGAAGAAGCTCACTTTCTACTGTTTGCTGTAATTATTTGACATGTTATCTTGTTACATTTCTTTGCATCTTTATTGCTGGAGTGGATCTGTAATTTTTCATTTTGGTAATTTCGGTTGTTGATTTTTAATTTTTTTATTTAAATAATCTATTTTGGGGCTAGAGAGATAACTCATAGGTTAAAGAGCACACTGTCTGTTCTTCCAGAGGTCTTGAGTTCAATTCTAGTTCCACATGGTGGATCACAACCATCTATAATGTGATCTGATGCCCTCTTCTGACCTGCAGGTATATGTGCTGGCAGAGCATTGCATACATAATAAATAAATATTTAAAAAAGAAAAAAAATTTTTAATCTATTTTGAGACAGTCCAGCCTCAACTAGCTGTGTAGTTAGGCCTAACCTTGGACTCCCTGACTTTACCTTCCAAATGCTGGGATTATAACTGCTTCCCCCTCAAGTGCACCCCACTCACATCCCTGACTCAGCTCATAAAGTCAGCTACATGTTTTTGAAACTGTATTAAATTTTTTGTGCTTTTTTGGAAAGTAATTCAATTATCTCCCCTGAATGCGTAGTAGAATGCATTTTATTAAGTCCAGTGGGACCAATTTTCTCCATGTAGGAAGGTTTTACTGTCTGAAGGATTTTGGGTTTTTTGTTATTTGGTTTTGGGGGGCTTTGTTGTTGTTTTTGTTTTGCGTTTTGTTACAGTTACATTTATTTATTTTGTGTGGGGCAGGGGTAGTACACGGTGCCTTTGTTGGGGTCCAAGGATGACCTGGGGGAGTCGGTTTTCTTATGTGGGTTCTAGGAATTGAACTCAGATGGCCAGGCTTGGTGGTGAGTGCTGTCATCTAGCTAGTCATCTCTCTAACCCTAGCTCAATTTCGTTAGTGATACAGAATATCATTTTAAAAGATAAGACTTAAATTTCATCGTATGTGCCCACAAATGTCAGAATAGAGTATCAGATCCCCTGGAGTTACAGGTGGTTGTGATCTGGCTGATGTGTGTGCTGTGACCAGATTCTAGGCCTTAGAAAAAACACCAAGCCTCTTTGTAGCCTTCACTCTGGATTTTCTGTAGTTTTCACTGCAGTAATTATGGGAATTGTATCTGTATTCATCCTACTTGAGAGTCTTTGACTGTGAGAGGGCGAAAATTGACTATTAGCATTCATATGTTCTCTTTTGGAATGCTGTTTATGTTTCATTTCTGCCTTCTGAGTCCACATTCCTGCCTCTTCTTGATGCTTCTGTTTCAGTCTTTCTATGAGTTATATCCTGAGCATTGTCTTAGTGTCTGGCTTCTATTGTGTTGATTTTCTTTTCAGCTATTTGTCACCCTGCCCCCAGCCCCAGCAAGGCAGGGTTTCTCTTGTAGCCTTGGCTGTCCTGGGATGCAGCTGCCTCTGCCTCCCTGAGTGCTGGGATTAAAGGGGTGCCCTAGCGTGCCTTTAATAGCTTTAATAGCTCTTTCAGCTATTTCTGATCTTTTTAATTATGTAATTTAGGTTTCATTATTTTTTAAAGTTCTATTTTCTGCCTTTTAAAAAATTTAAACAATGTCTATTTAACTATACTTAAGTGTTATTTTTATACATTAAAGAAAACTCTTAATACGTAATAATTTTACTATGGTCTTTATAGTCATTCTCCAGTTATATCTCATTTTATTAATACTTGTTACTTTTATTTCTCAGGTATTTTCTTGTGTACCTGGGAGCCGGTGTGTGTGTGTGTGTGTGTGTGTGTGTGTGTGTGTGTGTGTGTGTGTGAGAGAGAGAGAGAGAGAGAGAGAGAGAGAGAGAGAGAGAGTCTTTGAAATTTTATATGTGAAAACTCTGACCTAGTTGAATGAAAGTAAAGTAACTTTCACCAGAGAGGAAATTCTGTTGATTTAAGGACTCGAACAGATAGTATGAATTGCAACTACAAAGCTAGATGAAGTTGAGCTTATGACTTTTGAATTTTTAGGCAAATCACTTCTCTTTGTCTCTGCCCTGCACTTTCTCACCCAAGGGTAAGATACTTGTATGTGGTTAGATTTGGAAGGATGTTTGGGCTTTTTGTTTTATTTATTTATTTATTTATTTATTTATATGTTTGTTTTTTATCCTCTACAATGCAAAAGGGGGAAAAAAAACCAACTAGTCTGTCTAGTGGCTTCCACTCATGATCTCAGAGCAGCTAGTTGCCTGTACAAGATCAGCATGAGATCAGGCTAATTAAAATTCCAGGGTCCTCCTGAGATCCACCGCTATCTGAGGAGTTGTCAGCCACTGTTGGTGGCTGCTGGGGGAGGTCTGCTTTCCTCAGGCATGGGTCCAAGCTAGGTTTCTCGTGCTGTGGTGGATGACTCCTACACCCGGGTACATACTGACAGCTGGAGGGAGGGAATAGGGGCGGATATGATCAGAATACCTTGAATACCTCTATGAAATTCTGAAAGAAAAAAATTGTCCTAAAACTTAGTGTGGAAATTAGAAAACATTTTTATCTGAAAAATAATAATATATGTGAGGGTACCTAGAACACAACCAAAGGGACACTTTAGTTTATAGTGTTATGTAAGTCAAAAAATGTTGGATGTTAATAGTCTAGGCTTTTAATGGAAAGATGAGTCAAACTCTACAAATATGTAAACAATATAAAATCAGAAATCAGTGAAGCAGAGATTCTAGAGCCAGACTATTAAGGCATTTCTTAGAAAATGAAAACACAATAAATTGATAAAGAAAAAAGGAAAAAATCAAATTAACAAAACCAGGCATGAGAAAAAGAAATTT